>NC_056725.1:584512167-584697167 GCF_019279795.1 Protopterus annectens
AACCAACAAGAAGTCTTGAAAGTAGTTGGAACACGATTTTGTAGACAGCCTGCGGTTTCCCCTGTACGTGCTGATGCAAGTGGTTTAGACCAGAGGAGACGGAGGCCAGTAACCGACAGTACGGATGATATTGAGTTTGTCAACATACCAGTGGTATTCAGGGAAGACACGGACACCACTAGTTTGGGCCAGAGGAGACTGAGGGATACAACCGATAACACGGACATCGTGGAGTTTGCAGATACACCAGCGGCACTCAGGGACAATACTTCTGGATCTTCTATCCCCTGTTATCAGCCAGTTACTACTAACGGGTCCCAACCTATTTCGGCCTCATTTACCGATTGGGTCAAAACTAAGCCATCCTTCACATCTGCAGGTCTCCAATTGAATAATTCTACCGAGAGATTCTCGTTTGATGAGAACATTCACTTTTTGGAGGACACCTTATACAGGTACAAGAGTTTGGTGTTGGACAATGCATACTTGACCGAATGTATAAACAAGGGCATTGTGCCCAAGGGTTTAAGGGTGCACAAGTACCCAAACAATGTGCTCGGTGGAAGTGAGTTCCACCTTGAATTGATTCAAGCTTTTGACCGGTGTGGTTTCGACATAATGAGGGCTATTATTAAGAAAAATGAAAAAGACATTCATGGACTTTCTGAACAAATTTTCAAATGTAATGATGCTATCACTAGTGATTTATTATTTACCGTGGAATCACATAATGTTAAATATTACAACATTCGTAAAAATATTGATCAACATTGTGATACCATCATTAAAAGAAAGTTCAACAAATTGAACAGGGACCTTAGGGAATATAGGGAGGGGCGACAGTATCCCAATCCACCTCACCCTAGAGGCACGAATTTTCAAGTGCCTGAGTATCATCAGAGTCCTGTAACCAATGCTGAGGTGGTAATACCAGTTTTAGGGGAGAGTGAGGACCAGGGTCCTACTGACATGCTTGGGGAAACTGACGAGAGTTTTTTACCCAGAAGATCAGAACGTATCCGGAACCAACAAGGGGGACAAGGCTTCCCAGTATATCCGATCTTTTCCCAAGGCAGGAACAATCAAGGGCAGGGGAGGGGGAGGAGCAGGAATCAAGCCTGGCAATAGATAACAGTATTACCGTTACAAACTTGGGTGCGTACCATTTACATAGCAAGAAGGGTTACCATATTTACAATTACAGTGAAGCAGCTGTCACTGAAGCATGTTTTGATTTATTTACAAAAGGTTTCAAATTTGTTCCAGCCAGGGGTAGTCAATTAGTTAATTGTATTCTTGACCTCAAAATGCTTATTCGTAAATTAAATTTCCAACATTTATTTGGTTATGGCCCTGTTGCTCCAAGTATGTTTTTAAAAAAGTCCAGTGCATTTAATCCACCACTCCATCCACAGTTATGCAATTTGGAGTATAGAATTGAAAGAGAAATACGTAAAGAACTAGGTCAGGTTAGTTTTGAACACAATTTAAGTGATGAAGAATATACAGTTTTGTACGACCTAGCGCACAACCATTCCATCCGGGTTATGCAACCGGACAAGGGAGGGGGCACTGTTCTTATGAGCCAGGTTTTATACGAAAGTAAAATGGGGGAAATACTTTACGATACCAATAAATACACTGTCACATCCATTCAAGAGGTACATCTTTCATATAAAAAGGTTGATTTAACCATAAAGGATATGTTAGATCAGGAGGTCATTGAATTTGATACCTTCTCTTTTTTGGAAAATAGCCATCCTAAGGTACCCACTATTTTTGGAGTACCTAAAATACACAAATGTATGGAAGATCCACCACTACGGCCTATTGTGGCCGCTCAGGGCTCGAAGACCCACTCAATAGCTAAATTCCTGGATTGGAAGCTCAAACAGGTGTGGGGGAAGGAGTCACACCTCATCAAGGACTCCTGGGAATTTTTGCGGAGAGTTACTAATGAGTTGTATAGGCCTAATCTAACATTTTTAACAATAGACGTAGTGGATTTGTTTACAGTTATTCCTACTGATGTGGGATTGGAATGGTTGGAGGAGGCTCTATGGGACTGTGCAGGGATCACAGGTAACGATGTAAACATGATCATGACCTTGGTTGAGTTGGTACTACAAAACAACTATATATGCTATGGGGGTGAGTACTTTAAACAAATTACTGGGGTGTCAATGGGGGCTAATTTTGCTCCAACCTACGCAGACATAATTATGGCCGTCTGGGAGAAGAAATTTGTCCACAATTGTGGTTTTGAGAAGTACTGGAACCATTACTCTAGATTCCTGGACAATATCTGCATTTTTTGGGTAGGTCCCAAGGAGACCATCCAGGAGTTTATCACCTATATTAAGGGTACCACTAGTTTTTTAAATTTCACCTATGAGACATCTGTGGAATCTGTTCACTACCTAGATGTAACTATAAGTAAAGAGACAGCAGGGTTTACCTCAACAGTGTACAGAAAGCCAACTTTTTCAAATAGCTACTTGCATTTCTCTAGCTCACACCCAGAGTTTCAAAAGAGGGGTATTATCAAGGGACAGTTCGTCAGGGCCTCACGTATGACATCCCAGGATCACCAATTTAACAATGAATGTGACAAGTTGACAACAATGTTCATGGATAGGGGGTATCCCGAAACCATGATCAATTCGGTAAAGGAAGAGGTTTCCAAAGGCAGAACCACAAGATTCAAGCCTATTTTGGGGCAAGAGAGTTTAGTAACTGAGCAGGGTAAGGGTAAATTTAACAGTGAAGGACAACAATTACTGTTTATTACAGAATATAGTGGCAATGTTGGGATGCTCAGGAGGATTATTGACAGGGAATTTAAATCTTTTCAGGAACTGACAGACCTTGATGGATTTAAGACCATAACCCTTAAAACTGTATATAAAAAAGGTTTTAACATCAAAAGAATTTTAGAGATGGGTCCCACACAATATCAACCTGAATATCCTCGTAAAGGCACCTTTAAGTGCGGACGGTGTTCCCAGTGTAAACATATTTTTAACAAAGAGGCAGTATACTTGGAAAGTAGAAATAGGAGGATCAGTTCTAAAAGATTTTACAATTGTCTTTCCTATGGGGTTGTTTATTTGGCTCTGTGCCAGTCATGTCAGGCATTTTACGTGGGGAAGACCAAAAGACAACTCCGTAGAAGGGTGTATGAGCACCTTTACGATATACAAAAATGTGACAGGAAAAATGCACTTTATAAGCATAGTTTAGCATGTTCTGATGCTACTTTTACTTTCTTTGTTCTGGATTCCGTTTCTCAAGATAACAGGGGTGGACCATGGGAGACATTATTGTCCCATAGGGAGACACACTGGCAAATTCTTTTGGAATCCAACAGATTTCCTGGGCTTAATGAAGCAATATCCATTGTCCCATACTTAAAATTAAAATCTGATAGGATATAATTATTAGTTTTCTCATCACTAATACATCAGGTATGTTACAGCATACAAAAAAAAAAATTTTTTTAAATTATCATGGTCATAACATATGACAATATTTTAAGGTTGAAAAATGTTTTAACATATGTTTTTAATATAGAGGGTTGATGTATTATTCATATTGTTACACTGAACTTTTAGAAAGGACGCTTGTGTCTTTAAAACTTGATTCATCAATTAATTCATTATGTTATGTGTGATGTCCTTGGGTATTTATACCTGTGTGATTCAAATCTACTATGTCTGATGAAGTCATACTTTTGATGAAAACGTGTGCACTATATTGTTGGCGTTAGCATTGTAATAAATTCTACTGTTCAGTTGAGCTTGGTGCCTTATTGTGAGCTGATCGATCTCCGAAATACTACACTAGTGAATCTGCTTCCGACCATTTTTTGGTTTATTGGTTTTTCTTTTTCGTGCTTTTACCATACCTGCATAGTTACTGCTACTACATTGTTCCACATTTATGGCACACACCATGGAGCTGATATGGCTAGCACTTGTATAAAGGGTTATATCAATGTGCCTGACATCAGCAGACTTGCTAAAGTAGGGCAATGGAAGGTGTAGTGACTGTGAATGGCCTCAATATCATTAATCGCTCTACACACACACACACACACACACACACACACACACACACACACACACACACACACACACACACAGCCACACACAGCCACACACACACAGTTTCACAGTTACCATGTTTGGGATTAGAACTCCTACCTAACTAGTATTTTACACTATAGCATTACGGAGTTATCTCACATGTCTCGGAGCTTATAGAGCTGGCCCTTGTCTAAAGGGGTATTTCAAGGTGACTGACATCAGCAGGCTTGCTAAGGTAGGGCAATGGGAGGTGTAGTGACTGTGAATGGCCTCAAAATTATTAATCTCTACACCCATACACAGAGTTTCATAGTTGCCATGTCTGGGATTTGAACTCCTACCTAACTAGTATGCTACACTGCAGCATTACACAGTTATCACACATGCCACGGAGCTTATAGGGCTGGACTTTCTCCAAAGGGGTATTTCAAGGTGACTGGCAGCAGCAGGGTTGCTAAAGTAGGGCAATGAATCATTAATCCACACACACACACACACACACACACACACACACACACACACACACACACACACACACACACACACAGACACACACACACACACAGTTTCACAGTTGCCATGTCTGGGATTAGAACTCCTACCTAACTAAGTATGTTACACTATAGCATTATGCAGTTAACGCCTCTGCCACAGAGCCGATAGGGCTGGCCTTTGTCCAAAGGGGCATTTCAAGGTGACTGACATCAGCATTCTTGCTAAAGTAGGGCAATGGAAGGTGTAGTGACTGTGAATGGCCTCTAAATCATTAATCTTTACACACACACACACACACACACACACACACACACACACACACACACACACACACACACACACACAGTTTCACAGTTGCCATGTCTGGGATTAGAACTCCTACCTAACTAGTATGTTACACTATAGCATTACACAGTTATCACAAGCGCCGCAGAGCTTATGGGGCTAAGATATGGCCAGAGGGTTATTTCAAGGTAACTGACATCAGCATGCGTGCTAACATGGGCAATGGGAAGTGCAATGTGTGTGAATGAGCCATAAACCACACGCACAACACTCAGTCACACACAACTTTACATTTGACAGGACTGGATATACAAATGCTAGATGAGTACTGATTTTTACTATCATGTTACACAGTTACCACAAGCACCACAGACACTATAGGGCTCAGGGCTACCAAAAGCAAATGTCTACATCATGGCACATCATGTTATATTTTCCAATTAAATGTGTGGTGGGTGGGACAGGCCTCATGATGGCAATCTCTTTGTCACAGTCTGTCTCTTCCCCACATCTGTGTGTATGTATGTTTGACCTATTATAGTGTGTTGGCCTTGGATATGTGTGAGTATTCCTATCCAATGTGTGTGCAAAGCATGAATGGTGTGCAATGTGGTGTGTGTGCACAGACATCTGTGACTGACAGATCTGTATAGTCCACTGTTGTTGTCAGTAATGGGATTCATTTCTTGAAGTGTAGGAGCATGCCCAGTATGACCTTTTGTATTGAGTGTGTGAATCCATTCCAGGTAGGTTGTACTACAGTGCAGGATTTTGAGTTCTACACCTACAGCTAGAAACCTGTTTCTGCAGGATATCTGTAGACAGGTTGACAATATGGAGTCACAATGGGTGAAAGATAGTGGGATACTGTAACTATTGTGTCTGTGCTGCTTGTGTTACATAGTTGGTGTTAGCAGAGATATTTAGACATATGTACTGTTTTACTCTGTGATGTATTATGTCATAAACTACTGACAGGTATACTTATTTGCTCACAGTTATTTCCTGGGAAATACAAGATGAATGAAGCTGTGTCCAGTATTGTGGTCTGCAGCCTACATATTCTTGCACACTCATGCCATTCTGGAGGGGTAGCTGCAGACACTTGCTGATAGGTCTGTGTAAATGGTCCAGCACCTTGGTACTGTGGTGGCTGAGGATCCCCTGCTTGTACATCTATCAACATAACAGAATGGCCATGTCCTGCTGTGGCCATACCTCTCAGCTGTACAGCTTCACCTAGGTTACCCAGAGGCATTGTTCATATATCTGGTCAGTTCCCCTTCACATTGTGGTTTACAAGTAGGTTTGTAGCCACCCATTACTGGGTTTGCAGGCAGAGGTAGTATGAGCACACATCAGAGTTTCAGACTTCACACACTCCATGGTGTTCATGCTTCTACACCCCCACTCTGTTATTCTATCATCTTCCTAACATTATGCAAGTGATATCTGAGAAGTATCCCTTTAGTTGTCCCTTCATCCCAGTGGTATTTAGGGGTTGGTCCACAGTTCATGCAGTAGGACATGGTGGGCATGCTAATGGGATTTGTCAACATGGCCTTGCATTTGTGTTCTGTGGATTGTGTTATGTTGTTAGTTGGGACCCCATGAGATAACATACATTGGCAGTACAGGTGAGGCACAGGCCTTTGACAGAGAACTGTAGGGAATTTGGTAGTGATGAAGGCCATCTGTAGCAGTCCAGTGCATTCTGTCACTCCTACAGTCCCAGGCTCCGAGTCACTGGATTCCCCTGGGATGACAGGGTAAGTGTGTGAGGTGTTAATGGCAATAGTTTCTGTCCATATTAATCCATTGTTCTAGATGCTGGCAGGGTGCTGCTTACAGCTAGGGGCACACCTGCAAGGGACACCTCTTCAGCATGCTGCATTCTGTGGGTATTCTCGTACAGAAGTGGGGGGTCATATTATACTCACTCCCAATAGCAGGGGTATGACCTGTGATAAACCTGTGGCTGATGGTGGGGTGAGCTGAGTGAATGTGTGATATGGAAGCTTCTTGCAGCTGACTCACAGATATACCTGGGACATTCCCCTTATGCTGCCTTGTGGGGGGACATAGGCAGTCTCTCATTACTTCATAACTGTGCCTTTTGTGGTCTGTCAGTGAGTGGCCAGACTACATCAGTATTCCATGCTACACAGACAACTAATGTGGTGGTGGTGTGTGCAGTTGACAGTTACATTTTATGTATTCTGTCTAAGGTACTCCCACCTGTGTACTCTGTGTATGTCTTGGCACACATTCATGGCATGTCCATTTTTCAGATGGTGACAGACATTGACATCTGCACAGTGAGTATGGATGACTGCTGAGTTGGGTCTTGCTGAGATGCATTGTGGTTGGCACTGCAGTTGTCAGAACAAAGCCCTGTCATTGACAGTACTGGGCATAGGCCAGTGACACACAACCCTCCATGCCTACATGCTGACCACTTCCACACAATATACAACATACAACAACCTAACACACAGACCCCTGCATATTATACACATGCAACAATCTATCCTGTAAATTGGGCCAGCTCAGATAATCTGTGCTCCACTGTTATTAAACCCACACGTACATGTTACTGCATTTCTACATAGGATTGGGGGGGCATTCCTGACAACTGTAAACATTTGCTATGACTGTACTGGTATTTCAGGTACTCTGCTGGCTTCTATTTCGTTTTGTATTCTGACCTATCATGCAGACTAGAAGCATATCAGTAGAGTACAGATCTTAGCTTTTATTGACCTACATTTCAGTTTCAGACTTCTTACCCTTCAGAACTAACATCCCACTGCCTGACCTGTTGTAGTCTGTCTGTGCAGTTCTGGATGGGGGATGTTCTCCATTGCCATCATTTGGAAGCCTTAGCACAGCCTTTCTTTATGGTCATCTACACCTGTCCTGCTGGCTGGAGACTGTTGGGTATGTGAGCCTCACTGACATGCATGTGTGTGTCCTATGGACACACATTTGGGTCACCACATGTCCTGCTTATCTAGTACTGCCTACTTTGCTGACACCAGTATTTGTTATGGATTTCATGCTGCCCATATAGGTGTCCACTATCTGCTGCCATCCCATTCAGCCACCTGATTCCCTTGCATGCTCATATCCATACCATAGATACAACTAACAGAACATACTACACCATTCAGCAATTGATAGGAAGAGTGACTTATCTTGAGGTTGTGCCAGTATTGAGGATGGTGCTGGAGGGCTGATTATGTTGGATGTGCATAGTACACTCCCTAAACATGGTAAAGCACAGTTAGTGTCATGTTTGGCATCCCTTTTACTGTATGTGCAAGTCAGACAGAGGTGTCATTCCCTGGGTTCCTACCATCAGTGTATGTGCTATGCGTTGCCCCTTTGCCAAAGCCTGGGCATACTGGGCATGCCTCCTTCTGCCTACATGGGCAGGCTCAGGCTGTTCCTCCTCTGAGTCACTCTACCTGTGCTAGCTTTGGCAATGGTTGGGGGGCTGTGTGGCCCTGCCTGTGCTGTTCCTGCTGCAGCTGTTTCCACAGGATCATATTGTGTAGCATGGCACATACAATGAAAATATGTGTACATGTAGTTGGAAAGTACTGCAAGGCTCCACTGGATATGTCCAGGCACTAGAACCGTGACTTGAGCATCCCAGACACATGCTTTATTATGATTCTGGTTTGTGCGTATGCCTCATTATGGAGTTCTTGTTTGGGTGTGTGTGCATTTCTGATGAGTGTCATCAGCCATGGCTCAAGTGTGTAACCAGCATCCCCCACTAGGTAGCCATATGGGATTTCCCCACTGGCAAATCTCTGGTACAGCTGTGTCATATGCCAGATGTGGGAGTCATGATAGCTTCCAGGGCTGCCAGCACACATATTCATTATAATGCCCTGGGCATTGTACATGACCTAGCAGTTGATGGAGGGGAACCCTCATGGTTTATGTAGACCCTACCCCGCTCACCAGGTGGTACTTTGATGTGTATGTGCATGTAGTTTATACCACCCACTACCTCAGGGTATTCTGCTAGTTGGTGAAAGAGATGCATATTGCTGGTCAACGCCTCACAGGTGTTGAGGAAATATATGTGCTCACTGGCATGTGCTGATATGGCATCCAGGAACTGGTGGAGTACCCTGGATGCTGATGCCTGTGAGATCCCCACAATGTCCCCAGTTGGCCTTTGGAAGGTACTTGTGGCAAGTATTCCTAAGCCTACACATACCTTGGTATCCACTGGTAAGGGTTCCTCTCTGTTGATTCTGTGTATGAGGCGTGGCTGGCACAGCTCAACAATTTGCTGTAGAATGTCCCTGTCCACCCTATAGCACTCCACTATCTCCAGCTCATGTACCCCTGGTAGGTTACCCTGGGTCTGTACACTCTTTTCCTTCTCCTCACTGTCGATTGGTCATCAGCATTCTCATCCTCACCACCCTCAGCCTCTTCCTCATGTTGATGTATGAGAGCAACAGCAGCCCCTATCATTTTGTTAGTTTTGTCAAGTAAAATTTTCTCATCTGTGTACACTGATGGTGTAGAGTTTGTGGGGAAAAAACAGAGTGAAAGGTGTTTGCATAGTTTATAGTAGTATGCTGGGCTGGGCTGCTGCCGGTGTAATTGGCTGATTCTGATACATTTCACCTGCCAGCTATGCTAGTTCTCTTTGATTGCCTTCCTACTGTTTTGCCTTCCCATTGCTTTCCCATTTAAGCCCTGAGGCGAACCGCACATACTCAGTGCTCAGATGTGAACAGAGCTGCTATTTCCTGTGTGTTTTTTTGTTGTTTGTTTGTTTCGCACCCTTTTAAGCAATGTAAACACTGCTAAGCAGCCTCAGACACACACCCCTTCCTTAGTTGTGATTAGCTAAGGGCAAACATGGGCCACAGAGCTCCAATAAGCTTACAGCATGCATGACACTCCCCCTTATGAAGTCATCTACCTCTTATGTTTATACCATGGTGTTGCTTCACCTACATGGTTGGGTGCAAGCTAACACTGAGAAGAAATCTTTGATTCAGTATCAGTCCCCTAATTTGCATAAAACTGACTGCTAATGGATGGTTACAAAACTGACACTCAGCAACCACTATTCCATGGTATTGTTGTCTTATGCATGCCATTGACTATTATGGCAGAATGCTGATTTTGGTTTAAAAACTTATTTCCAGCCTTTTTCATCATTTTCGGGCTGATCCCATTTATGCACCGCTGCCCTACGCTTAAATGGTCGAAATTGGCCAAAAAAAAAAATAAAAGTTATTTTTTATAATTTTGCAACTATTTCCCATGCCAATGGTCATATATTTTGCCATTGGCATGCCTACTGCATTGAATACATGCTTTCTTTCGAGCTGTCATCCCTCCATTTTGTAATTTGCAGAAATGTATTCGGTTAGTAGCCGAATACATTTCTGCAGGTTACACTATTCCTGCACAGACGCCTGCCTGTTTCCTGGATCATTAATTCACCTAATTTGCATGGTTTTCACCTCAGAATGGGAATGCAGGAATAGTGTAGGAGCGCTTGTGCACGTCCTAAGAGCTCGTTCTGTATCGCTCGTCGGCCATATTGCATGCAGCAGCTCTTGCACTATTCCAGCACGCCGTGCAGAGCTTGCTGAATCCCAGGGAATGATCTTGTCTACTGACACAGAAACTAAACAGTGGAAAGGAGAACACAATCTATGGTGAATTTATCATGTGACATCTGTAAAGGTAGCCAGTGATACAACAGTTATGCAGTGGAACCCTTCCAACATGGCATTGCAATGATAATGGCCACTACCTGCACTCCATTGATTAAGCAACTTCAATTATTCTCTCAAATGATACAGCAGTTATGCACTGGAGCATGAGACACCTTGTTTAAGGAGAACTAGTTTGGTGAACTTATGCACTGAAACAAGGTAGAGATCCTGCATATACTGAACAAGCCTTGACTTTAATGATAGAACATCTGTGGCATTTTCTTTTCTAAACATGCTGTTTACTACTCCTCCCCAGATACACATACAAGTGTACACACACACACACACACACACACACACACACACACACACACACATACACACACACACACACACGCGCGCGCGCGTACACACAAAAACAGCACTCATTTTACTTTGTCATTTCTTTGCTGCTTACTTTCCTGCTATATGTCCATTTCCTCCAAAAATGAGCTAAATATTTTAAAATCACATTCTCAGCACAGACGTATTTTTCCTGCATATATCTGCAGTATTGTCCTTATCTTATTTCCTCAGTGTTAGGCAGGTGGTACACCAAAACTATAGAAAAAAATATCACCATGCACTTTTTTTCATTTTTGGGTCTCTTTTTGCTTTCTTCAGCCCTTCAATGTTATTGGTATGTGACTTCCTCTCATCTATCCCTTCTTGTCTCTGTCTCCTTCCATGATTGCTATCTTCTCTTGCAGTTTTTGTTTCCTTCTCTGTTTCTCAGCAATGTCTGACAGTAGATCACAATGCCCACTCACTCAAAAAATAAGCACTATACACATACAAATGTTTAAAACATTTTTTTTCTCTATTCGGTAGCAAATGTTGCTTCAGCTTCATTTTTCTTTTCTTACCTTTCAATATAGCATGGCAACTGTGAGCTGTTTTTTGTACACTGCCCTGTATGTTGACTGGTATTCAACTGCTGATTTCCCAAGTAGCCAGTCAGCATTCCTCTAATTAAATCACAATTCTTTAGATGGGCTGACAAATCTTAAAGTATTGCAAAATAAGGGGAATTTCACAGAACAAGAGGAGGAGCAACAGCTGAGTGCTAAAGGGGAAATAAAGAAGTTTTTGGATAATATGCATGAGTTTAGAAAGATGGTTGCTATTCAACTACTTTTTGGGAACAACTCCAGAGCACAAAAATTTTGAAAACAACTTAGGCAACCAAAAGTAGAAATGGTTGTCAACAGACTTAGGGGGCCTTTGACAAGAAACATAATCACAGATGCTATAGATGTTTTAAAGATATTTCAGACAATTTATGATAGTTTGTATAAAGCAGAGGAATGTGGAAACCAAGAAAAAGTACAGAAGGAAATATTTATGAAAGACGTAATCATGCCAAGTTTTGAAGCAGATGAGGCTCAGCAACTAATAGTTAAGAGGAGATGAGATAAAATATATCTAGAGGGAAGTTTCCAGGAACAGATGGCATTTATGTTGAAGTTTGGAAGTTGGAGGGAAGAAAGTGATAAAGATCTGGAAGGATTTGTTTGACAGTATTTTGAAAGGAGGAGAAGCACCAACATCTTGGAAGAAAGCTGTGGTGGCTGTGTCACCCAAGGAGGATAAAGACCCATTAGACTTCATACAGACACATTTCAGTTTGAAACCATGATTATACAAAGTGTTTATGTTTATACTGGATAAGTGAGTGACAAAGATGGTGCCAAAATTAGTATATATGGATCAATATGGTTTTGTGCAGGTGAGGCAAACATTTAGCAACATTAACAGAACAATGATGATCCAGAGGGCAAGCAGAATGTAAAAAATGCTGCTATTGTCAGTGCGTCATGATGCAGAGGAAACATATGAGTTGAATAGGGATTTTATGAGTATGGCAATGGGAGCAATTGTATTGCCTGACAGAATGATGTGGCTAATTATGGGGATATATGAAGGATCAACGGCAAGAATTAAGGTGACAAGGTTCCTCTATGACAAGTTGTGTTTCAATTGAGGACCTAATTAGGGGTCTCCACTTTCCTGTTATTGTTTCCTTTATAGTTAGAGCCATTGGCATAAGAAAATAAAGGACTCATAAATTCAAGGATATAGCTGGTATGGTAATCAGGAAAAGTTTACTTTATTGGCAAATAATATTATTTTTGTACTTGATAAATCCAGAAGATGGTACTTTGGTGTTCTGAATCATTTTAAGATAGTTTCAAGTCTTTTCAAGATATAAAATAAAAAATATATAAAATAAAGGCTCAAGCAGTAAACAATGTACCCACACATACCCACAGTTATGAGGGGACAATAAGATGAAGTACTTAGGTGGATGGATTAAAATTGATTTTGTTATGGCAGCTAAGGATATGTAGGAATAAACTAAACAAAAGATAATAGAAACAATGACAAGTTTGAAGCTTTTGATTGTGGATATGACAGTAAGATACAAGCAGTGAAAATGTTTTAGTCTCTTTCATTTTATATATAGGTCAGGCATGTTTTTATCAACCAGAGAAGAAGTTGTGGATGATAATAAAGAGTTGGAAGAGTTTACTTAGGAGGGGAAGAGGGTGCGAATTAAATGATTTAAGTTGATTCTACTCATAGAACATGGGAGTTTAAGATTATCTGATTTGAATGGATACTGTGGAGATAAGCAGGTAACATTCATTTACATAACACAAGCAAAGTTTTATAAATCAGAATAGAAAGGGCTGCTTATAAAACAGAGAGACAGTTTGAGGAATAAGGAGAAATGAGGATTTGGATGCAGATCCTTACTGGGAATAACAACAACTACACAAACTGTTATATTCAAACAGCAGCAGAAAGCATTCTAAGAAATAAGCCAACACAGGAATGCAGCAAGAAGACTTTGCTGATAGGGATGACTGCAAGTAGACATAAAGAAAATAAGAAAGAGGGAGTTAGAATTTACTGGAGAACACTGGCAAAGGAATCAATAGAATCCAATATTGGAAATGAACAGCTAGCAAGAGAAAGGTAATATAGTGAGATGAGGCCAAGCAGAAGTTAGGACTACAGGCTGGAGAAATCTTGCTGCTGTTAAAAAATGGACAATTTCTAGGGCATATAAAATATTGTATGATAACTATAAGAATCAAACGAAAGAGGTTAGAAATGTTTGGGAAGAGGCACTAGGAAGGCAGTTTACAAAGAAACAATGGGAGTGCATCTGTAAGGTTCCCAAGTATGCAAAAAAACTCTGGTAGGTTTAGGTTTTTGGCTTGGAAGTGTTTACATGGGTATTTTACGCTTCAAGTAGACTTCAGATAATTTTGTTTCAGGTAGAAGGCACGTGCTGGAGATGTGATGGAAAAAAATAGGTAATTGGGAACCTTTTTTTTCTTGAGGGGGAATGTAATAAATTGCAGACTTTAAAAAATCCTTAGAGTAGTCTGTTAGAACTGTTGGAGGAGCAAATGGCTGTAACTAAGGAAATGTAATAAATAATACATAGTATAAACAGCTTACACCCTATGCTTTTTATGTAACTTTGTTAGAAAAATATGCAATAGTAATATGCATGCTTAGTGCATTTAGTGCATTCGAGATTTAAAAGGGCAAATACATTTATTCTGTTCACACTGCATGAATCTGCACAGCCATTAGAAACTTAACAAGAAGCATTCTGTTTCTGCTAATGTCAGCAAATAACAAAATAAGTAATTCATTTCTGCTAATGTCATGAAAATTAACAAAGGGATATTGATTTCTGCTTATGCCATGAGAAAACATGCAGCTGCTAGAAGCTATTGATAAAGAAAACAATAGATGCTTGAAAGTTTAAACCGTAGTCAGCATTACTTTTACCAAAGCTAGAAATATACCTTGAATCTAGGTAAAATGTAACACATGTATTAGGACAGTACAACAGAAGAATTGAAATGCTGAAATGGACTGACATAAACCCAAGGCCAGGTTGTTTTTCTCAAAATATTTTTGCAGAATGACAGATATTTTAACTTGCTCAGCAATAAGTCTAACAATATTTTCTGTAGAACATACAGAAAGCTGTGTCTAACTACGTCAGCAATAGGATGTAACATTTTCTATGTGACAGGAAGAGAACTGTATAAGTATAACCTACTAGTCATTAATCATTTAGACAAATCCTGTACATACATGCTTTGTCTCCTTGCTGCAAGTAATAAAGGGTGCCTTGCTTGAACCTAACGTGAATTGGTCTTTGAAGTTTTTTCCTTTGACAGATTGGTCCTTCGGACCAGAACCCTGTCTTCACCTCGGATCAGACTTTCCAGGTGGTTAAAACTGTACGGGGAAGAAACCAAATCGGTTCTTCTTATCTGAAAAGTCCTCTGACTGAATTGTTGTTCAAAAGAGGCCAGCCACTTTCTGATCTGTGACTGAAGGACGGGTCTCCGCGAATTGGTGATCAATCACGTGGGCTCAGGTAAGGTGAATCTACTTTTTTCTGTTTTCTGTTTTAGATCAGGGACTAGATGTGTATTGTTTTTGTCAGACTGTATTTTTCTTACAAGTCAGGGACAAAAAAGATTACTGTCTTGTCATAGATCAGGAGAAACAGAATAAGTAGTGAGTCATTCTGAAGAGACTATAACAAAATCCATGGTACCACGTTAAAAAATAAGAGAAGTTGCGTAACGATAAAAGGGTAGAACAAAATGGGTAATAATTGCACAAAAAGACCCCAAAATCCGCCGTTAACAGAAGACACAAAATACATGCAGTCACAGCGTGCCGACAATATTAAATATTATTCAAAATGGGTTAATAAGTACGAATTCGACAGAAAATTAGAAAAATCCTCGCTTATCAAACTTATCAAACAGCTCAAAACCGATTCCAAAGGTCAGGTAAAAAAGCAACGTAAATTAGGAATCCCTCAGGCACACAGGTGGATTGAGGAAGTAAACCGTAGGGAACAAAAGAACAAAAATTCAAAAGCAATGTTTTTAGATAAGGAGGACAATAACTTAGTAATAGCATCAGCACCTCCACCTCCCTTACCAGAATATGAAGCAAGTGAACAGGTTAGTCCACCCCCACAATATCCTATGGTCACTGAAGATAGAGGCATTATGAAAATAAAACCATATATTAGAGATCACATCGAGACCAGGTCTCGAACAAAGGCAGGTAACTCAAATGAAGACATCGAGTTATGGCAAATGGTTAAGAATTCATGATCTATAAGTGAAGGAGAAGAAATATGTCCACTTATAGAAGTACCCAACCCTCAGGCAGGTCAAGACAATCAGGACCTAACTATTTTAGTGTATAGACCTTGGACTCCGGAAGACATCTGGAAAGCCACTGAGGGAATTCCCCATCCAAAAGTTAATCTTAGAAAATTCTCTGAAGATTTACAAGGAATGAGGCTGAGTTATAACTTAAACGGAGAAGAGGTAGAAAAGGTAGTTAGACAAATAGTAGGGCCAGATTGGCATATGATTAGTGGGAACTGGAATCCCTGTGACGCTGCACAAAGACCCCTCCCACATAGCAGCGCAGAATTAGACACCAAAGTAAAAGGTCTGACAGACCGCATCTCTGAAAAATGGAAACCTAGGGCAGACTGGACTTGCATTAATCAATGCATCCAACAAGAAGGTGAAACAATTGACTGGTATTATGCCAGATTATTAGAGTGTTTTAATAACCACTGTGGAATGCAGGTTCCTGAAGCTCAAACACAAGATTCCCCATATGAACAGCAGTTAAAGAATGCATTTTTAAAGGGCAGTATTGCACCTATAAGCAGTTTTATTACAAAGCACATGGTAGATCATCGTACAAGCAGATTACAATCATTACTTGAATATGCTAGACATGCCAAAAGGCATTTAATAGCAAAAAGAAAAAGAAAGCTCAAATATTTTCTGTAGAAGATGGAGCAAAAGTTTACGTAGTACAGTCCGGGAAAAAGGGCAAGAAAAACGCACAGGGAAACAAACAATCTGATCAACGATCAGAGGACTTTGAAGGGCGAAAGAAAAGGGGTGAATGTTTTAAATGTGGTAAAAAGGGACACTTGGCAAAGGATTGCAGGAAAAATAAGAAGGCAACAACGGAAGACAAGGAGGCTGAGGACTGACTATATGGTAGTCAGGAATCACTAGAAGGGGCTAGCAAAGAAGGGACAAATGAGAATGTGATAGAGGGAGTAGAGGAAGTGCAGGAAGTTAGTGACAATGAAGAAGATGAAATATTAGACCTAGCTTTATTGAGCTTAGAACTCTATTTAGCAGACACAAAACCAGAAGTTACACTCTTGGTAGAAGGGAGGGAAGTCAAATTCTTGTGTGACTCAGGGGCATCACGAACCCTGATACATCCCTCCAAACTACCAGAAAACACAGAGACACCTGATTACATACTGGTTAAAGCAGCTAATGGACAGCTGTATCGGGAGTCACTCTCCCGTGACATTGCAATAACTGATCCAGTTTCAGGATTGACACAAAAAAGCAAAATTGTTTCTGCAAAATGCCCAGTAAACCTCTTGGGCAGAGACCTCATGCAGCTATTTGGTATAGCAGTAGTCCCAACCATGCAGGGTATGGAAGCACAGTGACAAACTGATACCTTTGCAGTGCAATCGGAGGGTGAAATGTTTTATTGGTACAGCCAGGACTTGGTTACGACTGGTCCAGGAACTATAACCGAAGAGTTAATGAATGTAGCCGTCAGCAAGTTCCCCTCCCTTGACATTGATAAGCAACAACTGTTGCACTGTACCCTGTATTATTGTAATACTCCAGGACCTGATAAGAAATATGAGCAAGAATTGTTTAAGAATCATGCAAACAGATTGATATTGCGTAACCTGTACTGGGACACAGAAGGGAACAGTGTAGCCAGCTGTTCATTGCCCCAGGATTTCTTTGCACTTTATAAATCTAATTGATTACTACATGTTAGCTTAACCAAAAACAGAAATATAGAATGGGCAGACCTAGGAGAAAAAGTCACGAGATGGGAGAAACAGACAGAACTAGAACTATCAGAACAGGAAATACAAATACAGAAGTTGAATTGAATAACTCAGACCAACCCAGCTGTGCACTTACAGTCTGGTGAGGACAGCTGATTGACACTCCTGTTAAAGGAGGAAGAAAATGCCTTACAAAATATACCAGAGACCCTCTGGTCAACAGAAAAGTCAGATGTAGGACTTATTCGTACAGCAGGACCAGTTACTATCACGCCAAAGTCAGCATTTAGACCACAAAAGAGACAGTATCCCTTAATAAAAGATGCAGAGGCAGGGATAAAGCCTATTATAGCAGCCTTACTTAAAGGAGGGATACTAGTAGAATCTCCCGATTCACCATGTAATGCACCCTTATTTCCAGTCAAAAAGGCAAATGGAGAATGGCGTATGGCATATGGTCCAAGATTTACAAGCTGTAAATGATGCAGTAATACCAACTAGCAATGCGTTCTTTTCGATACCGATACACCATGACAGCCAGTACTGGTTTGCATTCACATCTCAGGGGAAAAGGTATACATATACGTGACTACCACAGGGGTATTATGAAAGTCCAACAATATTCTCACAAGAAATGGCAAGCAACTTGGCGGGATTCACTCCACCAAGAGGCAGTCAGATTTTACTTTATGTTGACGACATCTTGCTGGCAGGCCCCACCCAGCAGGATTGTAGAGAAGATACCATAGCACTTTGACAATTCTTAGCTGCTGAAGGACATAAGGTAAATAAAAGTAAACTGCAGCTTTGGAAAAAACAAGTCAAATACCTAGGATATGTAATATCCAAGGAAGGCAGAACACTAGATGAGGACAGAAAGGTAGCAATTTTGCAAGCACCAAAACCCACTACCAAGAAGGAAATGATGTCCTTACTGGGTACAACTAATTTTTGCCTGAGCTGGATTCCAAACTATGCTTTGGAATCTGCACCTCTGACTGACCTTATATATAAGAAGCCTATGGCAGTGCAGGATTTATTACAATGGACACCAGAAGCAGAATCTGCTTTCTGCAAACTAAAGCAGTTAATAGCATCCTCATTAGTTCTGGGATTACCAAACTACCATAAACGTTTTTTCCAAACTGTAGATTGTAAGCAAGGTTACATGACATCAGTACTAACACAGCAGCATGGGGATAAGCAACGCCCCATTGCTTACTATTCATCACAACTAGACCCAGTGGCACGATCCTTACCCCACTGTGTACAAGCAGTAGTTGCAGCTGCAATGGCAGTACAGGCTTCAGCCTCAGTAGTCTTATTCCACCCTCTCACTTTGAGAGTGCCTCATGCAGTCGTGATTATTTTACTACAAGAAAAGGTGGCATATCTTTCCCCTGCTAGGCATCTTTCCTGTATGACTATATTGTTGAGCCAACCTCATATGACAATTGAGCGATGCACGACTTTGAATCCTTCTACTCTGCTCCCAACCCCTGCAGACGGCATACCGCACCACTGCCTGCAGGTAATTGAGCAAAAGACACTACCTAGAAAAGATCTCACGGATGTCCCCTTGGATGATGCCGAGGTGACATACTACGTGGATGGCTCGTGCAAAAGGGGTCCTGCAGGACAGAACCTAGTAGGATATGCAGTAGCTTCTGATACTGAAATTATAGAAGCAAAACCTTTACCACACAACTTATCTGCACAGGCAGCAGAACTGATTGCCTTGACACGGGCATGTACCTTAGCAAAGGGTAAATGTGTAAACATTTTTACTGACAGCCAGTACGCTTTTTCTACTGTACATGTTTTTGCACAACAGTGGAAAAACCAAGGAATGATGACATCTACTGGCAAAACTATCAATCATGCACAGTTTATTTTAGATCTTTTAGAATCTATTCAGTTACCTCAAAAAGTAGCCATTTGTAAATGTACAGCTCACACCAAGCAACAAGACAGGATTTCAAAAGGTAATGCGATAGCTGATACAGCTGCAAAACAAGCAGCCACAGAAGTATTTCTTTTGAATGAGGAATTACAACCCTCTGAGATTTTAGATTTAGATATGTTAAGAACAATGCAGACACTCACTATGCAAGCTGAAAAACAACGATGGGTAAAACGAGGAGCAATTCTCGAAAAGGGGCTGTACATCTCTAGAGAAGGGAAACCGATACTACCATCTAATTTGTTTAGATATGCAGCTTTGTTGAGCCATGGGCAGTGCCATGTCTCAACAGGGGGGATGGTACAGCTGGTGAACCAGGTATTTACAATGTACGGATTTACAAACTACTCTAAAAAATTTTGTTTGATGTGTCAGATTTGTAACAAACATCATGCACAAGGGGCGTTAAAGCCCAAGCAAGGGAGTTTCCCTACACCACCATATCCGTTTCACACTATCTGTACGGATTTCATAGAACTGAACAAATGTGAAAATAAGAAGTATTGTCTTGTCATTGTAGATATGTTTTCCAGATGGGTGGAAGCCTTTCCAACCAAAAATCCAGATGCAGTCACAGTGGCAAAAGTACTTGTCAAAGAAATCATCCCTAGATTCGGCATTCCGGAAAGGATCTACAGTGACAACGGTACACACTTTGTAAATCAAACCATACAGCAGTTAAGTAAGCATTTTGGTATTTCTTTAAAAAATCATTGTGCATACCATCCACAATCTGCAGGGCTAGTTAAAAGGCATAATGGTATATTAAAAAACAAATTGAGAAAATTGATAGTTGAGACAGTTAAAAATTGGATATACTGTTTACCCCTGGCACTGTTGAGCATGAGAACTGTCCCTACAGCAAAAGGATTGACTCCTTTTGAAAAGTTATTTGGAAGGGCTTACTATACACCCCAGTGGAAACTTCTCATGTCATCAGACCAGGAAGCTGATTTTACACTAGCTGAATATATGAAGAAAGTCATGAATTCTAAACATCTATTGCAGTCAAATTTTGTTTCAGATAGAAAGCAAACCGAGATATCAGAAGTGGCAGTGACACCCGGGGACTGAGTGTGGATAAAAGTTGTCAAGAAGAAGAATTGGTCATCGCCAAGGTGGGAAGGTCCCTACCAGGTGCTTCTTTCATCACCCACTGCAGTCAAGATAGCAGAGTGAGCTTCGTGGATCCACCTGACGCACTGCAAACTTGTTAAGAACTTTGAACTGGACAAAAATCTTACTTCTCCATCGGGGCCCTCAGCACAAAGTCTGGCTACAAAGGGGGGTCAGATCAATAGGACTGATCCGTCTCAACCCCAGTGAAGAAACCATCGGTGCTGAAGGTCCTATTAGGGCAAAGAGTAAGAACACGTGTCTGAAATAAAGATGACAGAATCCAGTAAGATCCAAATGCACCTATTTGGAAGAGTCGGAGAAAACAGAAATGCAAAACAATCTTTTCCTCAGAAGTATTGCATAACCATCCTGTTGACTGTACTAGTGACAATAATCTTTTTGTTGTGGCCATTCCTTTTCACAGCCACACAAACTGAACTGAACAAACGTGCAGAGTGGCACGCAGAGTGGCACCCAAACTTTAACACTTACCAGGCAATCAAATATGTGTATGCTGAGACCTTCAATGTTTCGAATTGCTGGATTTGCACAGCTTTGCCAACAGCATATGGGGGGTTATTGTTAACTTCAGTCCCCCTAGGAGCCAACAAGACCTGGGAAAACTTAGTCTATGATACATCAGATGTCACATCACAAGATGAAGTAGCATTGCACTTGTCTGTTTGACAGAAGGGGACTGTGTGTTTTTACAAAAATGATACAGTTCAGGTGGGTTGGAGCAATTGCAATGTGACTGTTCCTTATAGATGCTACAATAAGACTGATAACACAGGGTCCTACTGCAACACAAGCTATGATTGATTTGTTGAACTGATGCATAGGACAACTGATGAAGTAAAACATAATGCTGACCTTTATAAACAACTGTCTATGATAGACAAAAAAATGTTTCATCCAGAGCCAGGACATAGTAAAGTTACTACCAAAGTAGAAGACTGTTATTTTGTATGTGGTAGGAAAGCATACATGTGGTTACCTGAGAATCGGTCCGGCAGTTGTTATTTGGGGTACCTGGTTCCAGCCATACGACACACAGCAGTTTTACCTCAAGGGAAAATTCAGAATGTTCGACAAGAAATCAAGAAGCCTGTCAATCCAGTGGGGCAAATCAATGTGGGCTGGAAAAACCATCATGCTGTGAGCTTAGGGAAAAATGGACTGTCACATATGGACTTGGGTGATACCATCATCTCGTAGGCAGGTGTACTGCCTACTGCCAGCATATGGAGCAACAAAATCAATCTGGAAACTGAGAAAATTGTCTAAACTTCTCGAAATAATGAGCAATGCAACCTTTTCTGCCCTAGAATTGGTGACTGATGAACTGACTGCCATGAGAACTGTAGTGCTTCAAAACGGCATGGCTCTTGACTTCACCCTAGCGGCGAGAGGAGGTACATGCACTTTAATCCAGGAGGAGAGCTGTTCGTATATTCCTGACCATAAACACGAGATAGACAATCATCTTGAGGTTATTCAGCAGGTGTCAGCCATGACCAAAGTGGGACCAAATCCATTGACGGACTTTTTCCAGAAATTGTTTCGGGGTGGGGCAGTATCCTGATGAACATCCTGATTGCCATCTGTGTAGGAATGATCCTAATGGTAGTATGTGTGTGCTGCTGCATCCCCTGCATGAAAAGACTGATTAAAGACTTTATAGACATGTCAATTTCAGAAACCTTATACCAAGGTGCTGAACTTGAAGAATTGTTAAAAATCTGAAAAAGCTTTCATAAGTTTAAACTGAATGACTCTCTTAACTGCAAATCCTGAGTAGGAAGAGGTTAGGGGAAGAAAAACTGTTTATGCTTATCTTGAAAGTAGAATAAACGTATTAAAAGGGGGAAATGTTAGAAAACTATGTAATAGTAATATGCATGCTTAGTGCATTTAGTGCATTCAAGATTTAAAAGGGGTAATACATTTATTCTGTTCACACTGCATGAATCTGCACAGCTATTAGAAACTTAACAAGAAGCATTCTGTTTCTGCTAATGTCAGCAAATAACAAAAGAAGTAATTCATTTCTGCTAATGTCATGAAAATTAACAAAGGGATATTGATTTCTGCTTATGCCATGAGAAAACATGCAGCTGCTAGAAGCTATTGATAAAGAAAACAATAGATGCTTGAAAGTTTAAACCGTAGTCAGCATTACTTGTACCAAAGCTAGAAAGTAACTTGAATCTAGGTAAAATGTAACGCATGTATTAGGACAGTACAATAGAAGAATTGAAATGCTGAAATGGACTGACATAAACCCAAGGCCAGGTTGTTTTTCTCAAAACATTTTTGCAGAATGACAGATATTTTAACTTAGTCAGCAATAAGTCTAACAATATTTTCTGTAGAACATACAGAAAGCTGTGTCTAACTACGTCAGCAATAGAATGTAACATTTTCTATGTGACAGGAAGAGAACTGTATAAGTATAACCTATAGTCATTAATCATTTAGACAATCCTGTACATACATGCTTTGTCTCCTTGCTGCAAGTAATAAAGGGTGCCTTGCTTGAACCTAACGTGAATTGGTCTTTGAAGTTTTTTCCTTTGACAAACTTCCTAAGCTTTTGTTATACTTTGCTTTTTGCTCTTAGATTAGTAAACTTTTTTAACTACTACATGTTACTTCCTATGCTTTAGATGTTATCTGACTTTTATTTTTAGGCTTGTAAACTTTTGCAACTACTGTATGGGATTTGTAACTACCAGAATATCTCAATGCTATTTTAATTGTTTGTACTATTTGGAGCTTTTCTCCCCGGGCCTCCACTGAAAAAGGGCTTTAGCTCATTTGGACACTCCCAGTCAACAAATGTAAAATAAAATAAATAAATAAATAAAATAAATGATTCTTTTGATGTAACAAATGATCTACATGTCCTAGACATAATAAGCCTTACTATGTTTAATGTTCTTGGCTACCCAAAAGCAGTTTGCAGAAAATGGAAATCAAAATCTAAACCAAATGTAACTGAAGTACTGAATATTGTAAAGGAGATAAAAGTGTTGAAGATGGGATCTTTAGAAGAGAGAAGGTACAAATTTCATAGAAATAAATGGAATTTGTGGAAACATTACATGCAGAATAATGTTCAGTAGGAGGAGTGAGGTTTAAGGCAAGACAGGAATTGACTATTTATGTAATGTTGGAGGGAAAGATTATTGTTAAAAAGCAATAAAACATACATATAATGTATAATGCAAGAAAATGAAAAATGACAATATGGTTTGTTTTCTAATAATGTACGTGTGCCCATGTCTTAAGTGATACTTTAATAAAGGTGCTTGAAAAATATAAATGCCAGTGCTATATACCTTTCAACATGTAGACCCATACTGAATTGTACTGCTTTATTCAGGAATTAACTGCAAACTTACTGTAGATAAGTGCTAAAATATGACATAGCTTGCTTTTCCTCCTAAAATTTTACATGACATTGACAGCTGTGAACCAGTCGCATATGAAGTTTAATAAAACAGCAAGAAACAGTTGTTGAACTCCTGGTCATCATGCGACACAGCTGATCAACTAGACATCAGTATACAATAGAGAGCACAGTATTCTTACAGCAATAGTCTAAAATTGCAATCAGCAGAGACAAAACTTAAACATATGATAAAGTAAATGTAGAAAATATGCAGAATGCTTGTACAACCTAAACATGCATTTCCTGGAGCAATATGTAAGAGATGCCATGATCAGAGCTAATAGGCTCCTACATGACATTTACAAGGGACAGATTAAGTCTACAGTTTTCATTCGTGAGATACACACACATTATAACATATAGCACATTCAAAACTGATATTCAACAATATTTTGTGGCTTCTCCAATTGCTGACTGCTACATAAAGTACTGAAGCTCTAACTTTTAAAAAGAGAGTTTCTTATAAGTACAAAATGATGGCACTGATCTGGAAAGGGCTTTGGAACATTCTATAGATTTATGTTAATGATGTAATGAGTGTGCAACTGATACTTATAGAATTATTAGGGTTAGTATATTTATAGGGTGTATATTAAATCAGCGAATGCTTAAAAAAGCGAACGCTGATTTATCGACCCCATGTAAGCAAAAGCTTACAATCCCAAACACAGAGAACAGCGATTTTTTTACCAGGGAAAAAAAATTGCTGTTCCAAAAAAGGAAAAAAAAAAAACCTTTAAAACATTACATAAAGTGGGGGGCTTTGTCCCCCATACCCCATCAACATGGAGGGCTGTGCCCCTCACCCCCCTACTTAAATATACCAACTCCAAGATTGCACTACAGTGACGAAAATGCCAAAATAATGAAGGCAGCCAATCAATTTCTTTCCCAGGGAAATAATTCACTTATATGCCATTTCGGTACTTTGCCATTTCGTGCTTTCAAGTTCGATCAAACGCATTTGAAAGAATGCATCTTCGATCATATAATAGGGAACCTATTTATATATTATTATACATGTAGCTTAGGAAAATTGAAATATTGCAAAACCTCCCACTTTTTTTACTGTTAGATATAAAACTATGAAAATAAAATGAATTACAGTTATTCAGAAACTGTTTTGTTACATAGTAGTTCATTCTGCAAAGCTTAAAAATACTTTGTTGGCCTTTAAGAGAGTCGTTAGTGCTAAATAAATACAGAAAGTTGTTCACTTGTTCTAAAATGAATCATCTCTGAAATATGATACAGTTCATTCTGAATTCACAAGTCAGATTACATCAAATTCATGAAGCAAGAGGCAGTTTAAAGATACAATTTAATAAGCCATACTAAAATGGAGGTCTTCTACACCTGTAAGGCAAATATAAGAAGATGTGCTTGAGAGTTTTTTTTCAGAGTGCTCTGATTTTCACCTGCACTCCAAAGACATGCTGTAAGGTAGATCAGGGACTCTAAACTGCCTGTAGTTATGAGTGTGAGCATTTCTGATGCAAATGAAGATCTGGCAATCTACTTCCATTTCACCCTTTGCCTTGAAAACTCCACAGATGGCAGTGGCTGTCTGTAGGATCATTCTAGAAGTTTGATGAGACTTGTAAGAGTGTAAATGAGACGAATTTCAGAAAAGCCCAAACAAGACTTCACACCCTACAAGTTCTCCTCACTCTGGAGACTATAGACATCTGTGCCATTACTAAGACATGCTTTAGATCCTCAGAAAGTACTCCAGCAGTACAAGGCTTTAGGGCCTTCCACACATTTGTACCATCAGCTACACAGACAGGGACAAAATGTGGAGAAGTCTCAATCTATAGTAACATGCATAGCTCTGTGTTGGTTAAATAGGACAATGCCCTGGAATTTATCCACATGCAAATCACCATAGACAAAGTCCCATATTATATCCTATCCTATCAAGCCATAGGATATCCTCTACATCCCTGGAATCCCATAGCTCATACATAGACCTACTTTTGACACAGACCATTAAACCAGATCCCTATTCATGGAAGAATTTAACTACCCTTCTATAGACTGGGAATCATACACTGCCTCATACTCATAGGCCCAGTGGTTCCTGGACTTTACTAACACAATAACCAATGAATACAAAAAAAAAATAAAAATAAAAACATAAAACAGCAATGGAAACTGGAACTTAAAAAGATTACTTTAATGACAGTCAACCACTAAGCACTTTCATCCATAATAACACAAACATACTTAAACTGTTCTTACACTAATCAGAAACTTAATTCAAGTATGACTATCACAGCTTATTAATGAAAATATTAACTTTAATATCAAGTTAGAGGTTAGTTAAAATGTTTAATGATAGAAATTACGCTAGCTCCCTTTTAGAAGATATAAAGGGTGAAATCCTTATGGGTAGGAGTTCAAGGTTTTGCCCCATTTTAGGAGGACAAACTGTCCTAGAACATAGAAATGGGGACAATCTTGAGAAAGGTGGTATAAAAAGAGAGGTGATGATTATCTCTTATAACCATAGCCTTGAATTTGTTAAAATTCTTAAGAAGATTGGGAGTTTGACCTTTACCTAAGATTTGAAGTATAATTTGGGAAATTCACCACAGGTTACTTATAGTAAAGGAATGAATATAAAAAATTATATGGAGATTGGGCAGACAAAGACAGGAAGATGTGCACGGGCAAGAATTTTAAACTGTGATAGGTGCAAGCTTTAAGTATATGAATGATGGACCCTATGTATGTGTTGAGGTATATGATAAAACCATAGATTGCCCAGGTATCTATAGTTGTGATACCACTGGAGTTGTATATTTAGTCAAATGCATTGTGTGTCCTGCCTTCTATATGATTAAAACAAATAGAAAGGTTAAAGACAGGATATATGAATAATTATATGAAATAAAGAATAAGAGAAAAACAAGTGCACTGTATAAACACTGTAGGAATACAAAAAGTTCTTTTTTTTCATTATTGATAAAATAAGTTAGAGTGCAAGGGGAGGAATCAGTGAAAATATGTTAGAATATAAGGAATTAACCTGTCAGCTGTGGCCGACTGTCACTTGCAAACCAGGTTTAAACAATCACATTTCTATCTCTAGCTTATGGAATTTATGGATGAAGCAATTATGAATTAACAAGAGAAATTAAATGTGTCTGATGGAAGTTTTCAAAGCTTTTAAAAATTTTAAGGAAAGTTGTTTTTTTATTCACATTCTTATTTAATGTCATACATTGTTGAGTATATTGTGCGATGGGACCTTTAGCAATGGCTAGTTTGAATAGTAAATTCATTGAATTAAGTTTCTAATTGGTGTAGGAACAGTTTAAATATTGAACTTTTACAACAGTTTGTATCTATGATGAAGCCATTGAATTTTAAAGGGGACGAAAGCCTTACTGGTTGACTGTTATTAAAGTCATCTTTTCAAGTTCCAGTTTCCATTGTCATTTTTTGTTTTTAACTTTACAAACACAAATACCCTTGAACAGACACTGTTCACATAAACCAGAGGTTTAAACATACAGAACATGGTACCCACCAATATGGGAGAGCACTGCTCACGTCACCCAACCCCAGTGTTATGTCATCACTGGTGAGGTTGGACCACAAAGCTGTTTCCTTCAAAATAAAAATCAACTCTGTAACCCCAGCAAACCCTGTAACAGTTAGGAAATATTCCAAAGCAAACTTCTGTGTCCCTCCCAACCCCAAGTTCACAACCACCTATGTTGAATTATTCACAGAGATCCTGTACAACCATATAAATGGCTGTATAGAGGCTGCTGTACCTACTAGGAATAAGCCCAAAACAAACTTTAAATACAAATCACATTGGTGGAATCTTAACATTAATAGGGTATATAACAAAAGGAAAAATGTCAATGCTAAAATCAGGAAGAGCAACTCCAATAATGGTAGCAGATCTCTAATTAAACTAAACAGGAAACTAAGAAGTTTAATTCAGTCCAACAAGACCAATTATGAAGTCAAGATAGACTCACAGGCTAAAGACTACCACAAGGCCTTCTACGGCTGTGTTCAAAACATCAAAGGAAGGCAGCACACATCAATGTGCCGAACTGGTGGTCAGTCATGTCACTTCATGGAGATCAGCAACACAGCAAATATGCTGGCTGACTAATTCAGTTCAAACATCAACCCCCACTTCACCCTCATCTCTCTCCATGAAATGTCTGCTAGCATAACCACCCCAACTATTAACAAGGAGGCCCTGGCTGCATTTGTTAAGGTAAAAAACACTGCCTCACTGGACACTGACAATATCCTGGGATGCCTCCTAAATACCTAGAAAAATGATCTATCAGGATATATCAGGATCACTTGAGTCACTTTTCAACTATAGCCTCAAAACAGGCTTTGTACCATGAGAATGCAACAGCTATCTCACTTAACAAGGGTGAATCATCAACCAACCCCAGAAACTACAGTCCTATTAGTCTAACTAGTCTAATATGCAAAACCATGGAATTAATTATCATGGAAATGATCAGCAAAGACATAGGCAACCTTCAGACACTGGACTCAACCCAGTTTGGCTTTGTCAGGGGAAGACCATCTCTGCTAGACCTGGTGGACTTCTTTGAGAAAGTGACCAAGGCAATAAATGAAAGGAAAACAGTGCATACCAGCTACCTGGACCTGGCTAATGCATTTGATACAATACCCCACTAAGGTATAGTTGAAAACTCACCATACTGGGCATACTCCCCTACATAACTCACTGGATTGTTGGCTGGCTCAGGACCCAGGAAGTCAGAATTGGTGGCACCATCTCCTATAAGAAACCGGTCACCATCGGGCTCCAATTTGGCATCTACTTCTGAGAGGTAAAGGATAATTCCAAGGTCTTCGGCTGCCCAAGTTCACAGAAGACTGCAAATTAGGAGCTATCATAGATTTCCCCCATGACACAAACATCTTATAAGAGAATCTAACACAGACAAATGAATGGTGACAAAGTCACAGACTACAACTCAATGTCAAGGATTGCATTATAGCGCCTTTTGGGAAAACTGTCACCCAGACTAATTACTCCATTGATATGTTACCCTTAAATGCTGACACAGTAGTCAGGGATCTGGGAACATATGGAGACAGTAATCTGACCTTTGGCCAACATGTGACCAAGGTAGTAAGATAATCATCTATGTAGCCCATGTTATAAGTAAGATCATGGGATTCAGGTCCAAGAAAGTTAAAGTGTCACTTTATTTGGCCCTTATCAGATTCATCATTGATTACAATACCCCCTTCGGCATGTACCTGACCAAGAATGTGTAACAGGTGGAAATACCCACAAAGATTCCTTACCAGGAGATTCCAGAGTGTAAACACATTATCCTATATGGATTGCTTTAAAGCCCTATCTCGATAATCTTGTCTTCTAGAAGTTACTGAGAAGTGATCTATGTCTGGCATGCAAGGCATCCTCAGATCCAGCTGTGATGGACCCTTTGAATATATGCAAAATGAACAGTATCAGAATCACTAGATCAGAGGATTTAAATTTTACTTGTGACATAAATAAAACATGTTGGTGAGACAGCTATGTGTCTATGTGAGGATCCCCATGCTCTGGAACAGGCTTCTTATCAATGTGAAGCAGAGTCCATACATAACCCTATTTAAACATAACCTTAATCAATAGATGGGAAATCAGAAATACACCCTGGGTCTGGCCCCCATATCTGTGATAGACAGAGACAGACAGTACTGCCCAAATTGACATACGCTCCCTCATATAACCTCTAGCAACTTTTAACTTACTTACCTCCTCTTAATAAACACCCATGACCCATAGGGACATGATTGGGTTGGATTGCATGGCCAGGCTTATAAAGGCTCTGGTGGTCATTAGCCTAGTATATAACTATGAACCTATGAACCTATAAGATCTTTGCAGCAGGTAGAGAAATGCTATGTAAGATGACATCCATAAACTTATCAAACCAAAATGCACAACACATGCTTTTATAATATCTGTGTGGAATACTCCTTTAAGGGTATGTAAGACAGAAAAGGCGAAACTGACTTAGTGGTTTAGAGAAATAAGTGATTTAATGTCATAATTTATAGGGCAAAAACTTCAAAATATAGTTTGAGGATTACTCACCAAGCTCTAGCATTCCACAATAATTCCAAAGGTTGCAGCAGAAATAAAATGCATTGTTTCACCTCTCTTCCATATCTCTAAATCAGGAACAGGATAACACGAAGAACTTATTTCCTTAAAAACTCATCCCAGTCTTGTGAAAGATATTTACTGTTGTAGAGAAACCACTGCTAGAGCAGACAATAGTTTGGCTAGCCCCACATGGGGGTAGAGAGTTGTACTGTAACTGACTTTCAGGATGTCATGTTTTACATTAGTTGTCTAGTGAGCTAGCTACTCATTGAGGTATAGTTTGTTCACACTGTTTTTGACAACATTTCAGAAAAGTGGGTTTGGGGCTTAAAATATGGTTCCACTACTAAACCTCAAATTACAAAAACCTGAGGACTTTAAAAAATACCCAAAACAAAGAAGGGCAGAAACTGAGCACCCTGCACCTCTTCAATGTGTGAGTCAAGCCCTCTACAACCCTGAATACTACAGCTGCACAAATGTGAAGAAAGGAGTAATCTCCCAAAACAAAGGAATCACTGCTGGAGCACACTTAGATGGAACACCACACTTAGAAGCCATGCCACCAGTAAAGTCCTATGGCAAACACTTATCTGAACACTTAGATGGAACACCACACTTAGAATTCATACCACCAGCAAATTCCTATGATAAACAGTCTGCTGGTACACATTTAGATGGAACACCACACTTAGAAGCCATTCCACCAGTAAATTCCTACGGTAAACACTTGTCTGCACACAGATGGAACACCACACTTTGAAGCCATACCACCAGTAAATTCCTATGCTAAACAGTTGCCTGCATTCTGTTCCTCTACATATTATGAGTCAGGCACATCACACTCAGGGAATACAAACTTTTCAACCTTTAGAGAGGCCTAAAAATATAGTTCTAAATTGTGGCCTAGAGTGAAATGTATGAGGACTATGTGGCTGTGTAGATTTGTGTGTGTGTGTGTGTGTGTGTGTGTGTGTGTGTGTGTGTGTGTGTGTGTGTGTGTGTGTGTGTGTGTGCTGTCCTTCTGTGCATGCTTGACTCTGTTTTACTAAATATTTCATTACTTTGGGGCAGCTACATCAGGGGTAGTTATGTCAGCTTCCCCGTGTGTTTAATGACCTCAAAATCAGGGTGTGATTCCTAAAAGTCTTACTGTACCTTTCCCAGTATTCAGAGCAATGAAAAGGGCAGAGTAATATTTTTGGAATAATTAAAGGGGCAATGTGACAAAGACAGCTCATGTGTAATATGCATGTGAATTGCAAAATTCACTATACAGTTTTATGGATAATGTGAAAATGCAGTGCATGTTGCGTTATGATTATACAGACATACATGTATGTCTGTGTGCATATATATATATATATATATATATATATATATATATATATATATATATATATATATATATATATATATACACTTATGGATCTACTTCTATTTACCAAATTATTTCTTCATCAAATTGCAAAATACCAAGACAACGTTGTAAAAAAGTTAATTTAACGAACTCCCAGATCATCATACTTTACCTCCAGGAAACTAACCACTTGGCCACCAACACTTAAAATACAAACCAAAGCAAATCTAACCCACAGACATGGGGGGAGGGGCTGTGCCCCAACTAAATATACCAACTCCAAGATTGCACTACAGTGGAGAAAAGGGCAATGCTCCCCATGGTGGCCAAGTTGTTAGTTTCCCGGAGGTAAATTATGATGATCTGGGAGTTCATTAAATTAACTTTTCGGCAACGTCATCTTGATGTTTTGCAATTCGATGAAGTGGTAATTCGGTAAGTAGAAGCAGGTACATATATATATATATATATAAATACAAGGACACACATGTATGCATACACACACAGAAAGAAAACCTATTCTCACTAAACCTAAAGTGTCTCTTGCAACTACTTGTGGGTGGAATTGATATGCAGCATACTGACATGGGCAGTTGTGGACAGCAAACAGATTTGTATGCTAAGAGCACAAAATACTTATGGACAACATGCATGTGTTGAAAAACATGCTACAGTGTCCACAAAATTTGTCCATAACAGACATAAGAATGACATTATTGCCATCTACATAGAGTGGTTTCCAGTGACGCCTCATATCATAATGCATTTTCCAAGCAAGCCTTCGTCTTCAATAAACACATAGCAAGAGTACAATCATTTAAATATTGAACAAATGCCTAAAAAGTGATACAGCACCACAGATATGACATAAAATAAGTGGCCATATCTTGGTATCAGGAAGTTTCATTATTTCTCCATGTAGAGGTAATCCTATATATATGTGAGCCACTAAGAATTATTTTTTGTCTGCCATATTTTGTGCTTTAGCACCGTATATCTTAAATGACCCTCATTAGTAGCAAAGTTTCAGAATTTTGATGACTTATAGCACCAACATCAGCCAAACCCTTGTTGAATTCAAAGCATGTGCCAAACTCCAATGGCCTTGCAGAGGAAGCCAGCTCTGTAGGCGCAGATGAATAACCCTTTTACTTTGACCCAGGTAGGCTGGCTTCAATTGGCATCCAATGCACAGGTAAGAACTAGTCTGGGAAGGGAGGAATAATGATGCTATGTCTGATCATCCTTCTCCAGAGGAGGCATGTGGATGACATAGCAGTGTGAAGCAGACCATTCTTGAAGCCTCACTGAGGCCCACAGCCATGACCAATGGCCAAAGTAGATGAAGGTGCAGGCCCTGAGGGGATATCACAAATATGGGAGAGGTGTGTACTCACCTAAACAGATGCTCACAATGCACTTCAGAATGATGGCACGACATAGAGTATGGAGATTCCCAGTACTGTGTCAAGCCCACACTCTGTGTTGTCCCCCAGTCTGACACTTCCTGAACTGCCTTCACCAGTCTATACCAGGAGGTAAACCTGGCCTGGGTGGTTTAAATACAACTTTGGTATCACAGACAGGAGGGCTCAGGGTGGTCACACATTCTCAAAAGTAATCACACCCCACAGAACTACCAGAGATTTAAAAAATAAAAGTCCTGCAGATAAATGCGGGCATGATGAGGGACACATGACCAAAATGAGAAATGAGCAGCGTCACAGACATGCCTGGGCTTTTCAGGCATGCCTTGAATATTGGTACATTTATACCTAGATATACATACAGCTGATATCTGCTAATATGTGATAGCATGAGTAGTATCACCAAATCTGTGCATAACATTGAATAATATGATGCAATGTGTAGCACAAAGCTGATGCATATTCACAAGTATCAGTAATGCAATTTCCCTGCGCACAAGTTAATTTTAACAATATGGTAACATACTGTTCCTAAGCAGAGGTTGTAGATATGCTAACCAGAATCTCATGCTACTATAAAATGTAAGCACCTGAACATTTCTGAATGGCATATTGCCTAATCAACAAAATAGCATCCACAGAAGGCACTCCAGTCAAATAAATATTTATTTAGCACTTTCATCCATCCTCCTCACATAAATCATAAAATAAGCCCACCAAAGCTGGTAATGGGGACTTTAATGTGTTCTTTTTAAAAGGACAAATAACACGATAAACAGAGTCATGAAACAAACAACACAAACTTAATTTCCTGCAAAATAACTTCAAGTCTACTAATGTTTGACTTAAATTTGCTCTACATGAAGGTACAAAAGACAAACCTTTCTTAAGAACTGCAATTTGTTCAGTATTGAACTGTTCCTGAGTAAAATTGTAAATATCAGCTAACATAGTACAAGGTCCAGAAAATAAAATAGAAATTTCAGGAACACTTGTCTTCAATGGCTCCTGATCCAAGGTCTCTTCCTGTCTCTATTGACACCCCCCCCCCCCATTCTTTGAGCTCATGCGATTGGGTGATCAACATTTTTTTTTTGTGCTAGATTCATTCCCTAGGGATGTAAGGGATGGTGATTATAAAAAAAATGCTGTTGCAGAGAGCAACTGTTTGGCAGTGTAGGTTACAAGCAGATAAGAATCCTGGAATCAGTAACAGAATTTGTATTGTGCTTTTTATAAATATATGTGTTATATTGTGTAATGTTGCTTTGCTGAAGTTCTTAGATTTTAATTGTTTAATTGTTCAATCAATTATTTAGTTGAGTATGTAAACATTATGTAAGGTTGGTTGACATTTTGTCATTTTATTCTGATAAAGTCTTTGGATGAAAGAGCTAAATATTTCTTTGACTGGAGTGCCTTCTGTGGATGTTATTTTGTGGATTTTTCTCTTATGCATCCTTTGGGTTGGTGTTTTTGTCTTGTTATATTACCTAATCACTCATAAGCATACCTCTCAACTGTTTACAGATTTTCCCAGAATGTCCAGATTTTTGCCTCATATTTTGGTCCATTTTCCATAAAGTTCTGTTTCTCTGGCAAACTAGTGGCAAATCATTAATGACAGACATTTGACTTTCAGACTTCATTCCCTTCAGAAAAGTCATGGTAATGCAAAGCCTTTCGATCAACTTTCTAGGTTTGTAAGAGCAATACTTAAAAATTGTCCCTATTTTTGAGCCTTTGTCCCACTTTTATTTATTGCTTTGTCCAGATTTCATGCTCTAAGAAGTTGAGAGGTATGTAAGTACTTCCTGCATAATTGTAGGGAAGGCAATATGATTACATAGCAGCAGACATGTGATACTTGGTTTATACCCAAAATTGCTATACATAGGTAAAATGAAATTTGTTCAATGTACATTATGTTTAAACAACCATTAAACGGTGTTAATATTATAAATATGTAAAATATTAGGTTGGAGGTACTTCCTACTTTGTAAATGTACTATATTCTTGTATATGTGCAAGTGCTTATAGGTGACTGAATAACTTGTCATAGGTTTGATGTACTTTTATATGCTTTGTAAAGTGCATGCAGCAGTATTTTGCTGACATATACATGGGATCATTGCTGGATGTGTGCAGTTTCCACTAGTGCATGAATCATAGAGATATGAACAGCAGTTATTCTCTTCTGAATTTGCTGGAGGTTGTGATGTGGGTTATGAGAAGAAATATTGTAATAAGATGTGCTGATGCCATGTGACCAAAAATCAGCTAAGTACACAGAAGATACAACCTAACAGTGAGACTGACATAATAATCTGTTTTCTATTGGTAAACATCTTCGTTATGTCAACACCATTGATTTGCATATTATACAATAGTCTTTAGCACTTAGTCTTCCACTTAGCACAGAGGAATAAGGCTATGAAATATTAACGAGCTGCTTCCTGTATAACAGGGTTTGATTCACTCAGCCTTCATTTGGCTGCTGTGTCGCCTTGAGCTAGTCACCTAATCATACAAAGTGTAAGGAAATTGGCCTAGGCTCCTCGATGGTGTCGTGGGCTGCATGCCTAGTAACTACATATGAAATGTTCTTGTATTATCAGTTAACTAAGCACTATGTATTCCCAGCTTAGGGATATAAAACTCTTAAGTGTGGCGTACCTTCCATACAGAGTACAATTATACTGTACAGTCATGACAGTTGTAATGCACATTACTATAACAGCATTGTGGAACCTGCGACTACATTTTTAGATCGGAACAGTGATAATATAAACAGATTGTAGCTATTATCTGTTATTTGCCTTATCAACATCAGCCATTTGTACACTTATTCAGAATATTTAACTACTGCTACTATACATAAAAAATATGACTACAGAGAGCTTCATACACCAAACACCATACATGGAGAGCTTTAAATTAACAAAAATTTTAATTTTTTAACTGACCTTATAGCTGTATTTTGACTATATGCCATACTCATTTCAACTGAGGTGATGACATTATATGTTTGCACAGTAAGTGTATATTATATTTATTTCCATATAGTGGCATCAAAATACACATTAGGATACAATTACGTTAATAGATCAAGTAGAATACATGTATCCGACAAGGAGTCAAGGGTAATATGCAAGCGCTATATAACATTTTGCCCTTAACTCTATAATCTATCCTAAGAGACCACTCTTAAAACCCAGTCCTTTATCCTAAACAGCTCACCCTATTACATGCCCAGACAACATGGATATACAATGTCCAAATGTCTCTTTGGACAGCTTGGTTAGCTTGGCATCCTAAGGCAATGTAGCAGTTGTCTCATGTTCTCAGACAACCAGTTAATCATTAAAGAAAAGAACACAGTATATGAAAGATGTAAATACACAAATTCCTTGGAGGCAAGAATCTTGTATACAAACAAGGTTGTCAGGAATACCATCATGACATCCCTCACACACACTGCTCACCACACTCACAGATTGCATCATGCTGAAGCACTTAAAAGAAATATCCCAAACTTCAAAGACCTCCAAAACCACCTAATGGCAACACTGTTCTTCAGCAATCACTGAAATGCACACCAAAGCAACACCAAACATCTCACATAAGCCTACACTCAATGGACCCACAACAGTAAAGCCCATGAGGCAAGTATATATTTTACCTAATTCCCATCATTGGGGACTCCATTGTGTGACACACAGATGCCCCACTCACCAGATTAGACAAAGAGAAGCTATATCTGGAGCCAGGATTTGCAATATCACGCACACAATCAAGCCATTGCACTCCAAGTACCAATATGATTTTATCATCCATGTGATTGTAAACGATATGAGACATACCTCACTGGACTATATGAAAAGGCACATAATGGATCTCTTGTTACATGTGGTACAAATAGGTACAAGACTTGCATTGAGTAGCATTCTACCTTCACCGAGGGTGATGCCACAATTTGAACATAAGATGATCGATGCTAATAATCGCCTTATTTTATACTTTCATTCCAGGGTGATCCAATATCTGTCAACACAGGTGAATACTAGGTTAACTGTCCTGAAGAGCCATTTTAAGACTAGCCAATAATCCAAGGTCAGAATCAAACCCTGTATCTTGTGTTTATTAGGTGAAGACTTTAACCATTATACCAAACCCATGTAGTCAACAGACCACATTGCTTTGCCAAGGATGGCTGCACCTGTCTTTCCTAGCCTTTTGGCTAAAACTTTACCCACCTCCTTAAAGCCTTTTTTAGACAATGCCAAAAAGACAAAACTCTCAACATAGTGAAGAAGTCTCCAAACAACCTTAAGGTGTTAATGCTCAATGCTAGGAGCCTAAACAAAAAGGTCCATGCCCTTCAAGCCCTCTTCACCCAGGAGAATGTAGACATCTGTGCCGTGACCGAGACTTGGTTTAAAGCTGTAGGAAGTAGTCTGGCAGTGCAAGGCTACATAGCCTTTCACACATTTAGACCAACAGCAGCACAGACTGAGGTCAAAGGTGGAGGGGTCTCAATCTACATTAGCAACAAACATACCTCTAGTTTGGTTAAACAGGATGATATCATGGAGCTCATCCACGTGCACACCACCATAGATAAGGTCCTTCACCATATCATGGCTATCTACAGGTCACCATCTATAGCCCTAGAGTCTCACAACTCTTACCTAAACCTACTAGAGGCACTCACCATAAAACCAAACATCCTATTCCCAGGGGGCTTTAAATAACCCTCTACAGACTGGAAAACATTCAATGCTTCAAACTCACAGGTACAACACTTCCTAAACTTTATTAACACAAACATCCCGGAAAAAACACTGCACACTCCAACCAGAGGGTCAAACATACTGAATCTGATGTCACCATAATAAGAGACCATTGCACAGTAAAATGGACATTGAGAACTCCTATTGTTATGCAATAAATAGTACATCAGGGATACTATAGCAGTGTGGTAATGTTCCTTTAACCCCACGCTCTAACAAACTGCCATTAACTATACAAACACCTTGCCTACACCCCACAGGAGAAAAAACTATTAATACTATAATATTCATTGCACATATGGTTAACTACACTGTTTAGTAAACAGAATACATGTTGAACATATTTTATGTTACCTGTGTAATCCACTACTGTCAGTACATTATGTAACACATTTTCTCCTATGCAGTAAAATAATTGTCTCTGAAATTACACAAAATGTACTCATGGGTAATTGGGTGATATGTTAACCACAACTGTAAATGCTATTCTCCAGTTTTCCTAACATAACTACATTTTGCCAGTATGATAAAGCATATCATAATACTATGTGGTAAGGGTTAATACAGCTTCTGGTACTGTTCAGGAGTGGTATATGAGTGTATTGTGACAGCTTCACAATCCATCACAGTATTACTATTGTTGAACCACTACTGACTTGCTGTTGTTGGCTGACTTGCACAATACATTGTTCAGTATTGTTCATACATACTCATACTATGTCAGGCAATACTCTAGACCTATAGACATACACGCAAATACATTTGCTGTGGTAGTAAGCCCTGCATCATGGGCATATTCTTTTGATTCCTCTGCATCTGCAAGGGGCTGTTTTTTTTTTGTTTGTAACTTCAGGGATTAACCTCTAGGTTGGGGGCAAGAGGAGAGTCACACAGAGCACCATTGCTGATGGTCACATTGGATGGCTTAAAATAGTGGCAGGAGGCCCTAATGCTACGAGATGGCATGTGAGCTGTTAGGCAGAGCCTATCTTTAGGTGTGTCCTTACTCCACCCCCCAAATGTGACAATACCCCATTCAGGCTCTTCCCATTCACTTAATCCTGCTGCCACTCACAGTTGAGATCTTGACCATGGCCTAGGGCTGCAAGGGCCACTTCCCTCACTCCAGCATATTGTCATCATCCCTTCCCTTGAACAGAGGTGAGCAGGCATAGCCTCATAAGTCCATTTTCCTGCCAGGTACCTGGACCACATCCAGTCATTTTCCTGGCTTGATCTCTCAAAACCAAACCAAATATTTGCATGTACTACTAGATCGGTAAGTGTTTGTGAATATTAGCAGTGTGCACTATAAGTCACTAGACTAATGGATCAGTAAGTGTTTGTGAATATCGACACTGTACACTATCAGTCACTGTACTACTGGATCGGTAAGTGTTTGTGAATATCGGCACTGTGCACTATCAGTCACTGTACTACTGGATCGGTAAGTGTTTGTGAATATCGGCACTGTGCACTATCAGCCACTGGCAAGATACACATTTTACAGAGAATAAGATTCTGAAAACTTGAATGCTAGGGAGACCCATTAGTGATGTGTGGAATTGGAGAGCTATGTACAGTGAGAATATGCCAAACAAGTCTATAGTATTCTGAGACATGCCCATATAGGTGATTACTACCTCTAATCAGGGAGATGGTGTAGTTTCCTGATACCCAAGTATGTCTAATTAACTGTTATACTACATCTGCTGTGCCAAATCACTTTTTTAGGTCTGTGTTGTATAGGTACATGACAATGATGCTCTGGCCATGTGTTGACATTCATAGGTTCAAAGGTTCATAGGATAGAACTAAGCTAGCTGCCCTTGCAGGCCATTTTAAGCCTATCCAGTTTCCTTTTTGTACTCAAATTAACCTATTCCATTTGGTAAGAGATTGGCCTTACCCATTCCATGATTGATAATTGTATATTACCCCAATGAGAATAACTGGGATCATATCATACATCATATGAGGGAACTCATGCATGGGATAAAGCATTTAAGAGCTGCATCTGGCCATTAGTAGTACAGAGGCCGGTTCTTGAGTAAATTTTCTGTTTTCTGTCAATAGATCCATATTGAATATGGACAGGGATGAACTTTGATTTGTGTAGATGGGGAGTCTGTTCCACAGCACTGGGACCCTCTGCAAGATATACCTGTCCCACCAAACCATTCTGCTGATGTTGCAAATGAGGGTTAAAACCATAGACTGAGTATTTCTGATGCCATTTGACTTGTTGATGTGCAATAAAGTCATCAGTATTGGGTTGGAGGATGCCTTGTAGTCCAGTGACAGGTCACCTCTTAGCAGTCTATAAGATACCAAGTATAGGAACAGGGATTTGAGCCTTCTATACTTTTAGTAAGGTATCTCTGTGGACATTCCAGTTGTTGCATGTGTCTGGACAGATACATGCCAAAGTGGCATTATACTCGATGACTGGCCTAATGAGGGTTGAGTAAAGGGAACAATGATATCCCTAGATCTAGACATAATCCCGTTGTTTATAAGCTGTGCAATATAGTACTTTTTTACAACAATGGACACATGTTCATAGGATCATAGGAGATTACTAGGCTATTGACCCAGAGGTCATTTTAAGCCTAGCCATTTCAACCCAATGTAATACTATAGAAGTACTAGTCAATACCAAAGATTGCATTTAGTGATGACTGTCCATGTCCAGGAGGGCTGTGGGCACAATGCTACATCCACTCATCCAGGTTCCTCTTGAACAGTGTCATAGATGTGCTCTGTTTCACATAAATTGGTAGCCTGTTCCAAGATGTGGCAGTTGCTGGGAGATAAATCTGTCCTTCCAACATGTCTTAAGTCCTTGGAATGGGTAGCCCTAGACCCATTTGATTTACAGGTATGCAGTAAGTTCATTAGGTTTGAGTCTTGGGTTGCTCTGCAGGCCAGGCATAAGTCTCCCCTAAGAAATCTATAAGGTATGGAGTACAGTGTCAGGGACTTTAGGCAGTCCATGTAAGGCACATACAGGAGGCCCTTGATCTTCTTTGTTAGAAGCCTCTGAGGTCTCTCTAATTGCTGCAGATGCTTAGTATGGTACATACCAACTGGGGCATTATACTCAATTATGGGACAGCTAAGTGCTGAGTATTAAGGGGGTTATAACTTCTTTTGCTCTTTAGGCAATGTCTTTACTAACCAAGTGAGCTATATTGAAAGCTTTCCTTACAACGGTAGACATGTGGCGGTCAAAATTAAGGTCGCTGTCAACCTGTGATCCCAGGCCCCTTATCACTTCTTGAGTACTTAGGGTATTGTTGTTGATTTGATAGTGTGAAGGGGCATTGTTTGTGCTGAAGGGAATAATGATGCACTTCTTTGCATTCAGTTTAAGACCATGACTAATACTCCAGTCGTTGGTCTGTGTGAGATCCTCCTGGAGTATACTGAAATCATTTGGCGATGCAATAATTGCACCTAGTTTGCAGTTGTCTGCAAACTTGGTCAGCCGCAACCCACTGGTTTTGACCTGAATTTCTGAGAAGTACATACCAAACACTAGGGGGCCCAGTACTGACCCCTGTGGCACCTCACTGGCAACAGGTCTTCTGGTTGATGTGGAGTCACCCACCTTGATAGTGTGCGTCCGGTTTGTGAGGCACTTGGCAACCCATCTTACAATAAAGGGGTTTACATTCAGTTTGCTGAGTTTATTGGTGATGCCTGAATGTGGGATTGTGTCGAAAGCCTTTACCAAGTCGAGGTATGCTGTGTGCACAGATTTGCCCTCATCAATCACCCTGGTCACACTTTCAAAGAAATCCACCAGATTTAATAGGCGGGATCTGCCTCTCATGAAGGCAAATAGGGTAGGATCCAGGGTTTGGAGAGCACCTTTATCTTTATTTATGAGGTCCATCATAATACGTTCCATGGCCTTACAGATGAGGCTGGTCACGCTTATGGGTCTGTAATTCCCTGGGTTTGTTGCTAGGCCACCTTTGTGGAGGAAAATAATTGTAGCTGTTCTCCATTCTGCAGAAACAAAGTCTGTGGCTAGGCTATGATTGAAAAGGATAATTAGTAGTGCAAGTTCATGTTTTAGCCTGTTTAGAAGACAGCCTGGGATGTCATCTGGTCCCATAAAGACCATGTTCTTTGCCTTGGACTAGGCTTTGAGGACATGTTCTTCAGATATGTAAGGTGGGGTGAAGTTTTGGGAAGGGTTTGTTGTAAGTTATGAGGGGATAAGGGATTGAAATTTTCATCAAACCTACCGCTAGCAGGTTCGCTATATCTGCAGGATCAGTGTGTGTGATACCATTGACTACTAGTTCTGCACATGCTTGGGTCCTACACTTTAGGTTACATACGTAGCTGCAAAAAGTCTTATGGTTATCCTTGGCAGTACTTGCTAGGTTTCTCTCAAAGGAGCTCTTGGAGGATTTGACAAGTTGTCTTATTTGCCTGTTAAGGCTGAAGAGAGTGCTTTTCCATTTTTGGGCCTTTGTCTCTGTTTTCTTGGACAGCAGCTTTGGTCAAAAGTTACATCACTCTTACATAAGTTCTGAAATACTGCACAACTGAGTCAGCTTTTAGGGGCATATTTTCAATGTGATAGTTCCCTGGGGTAGATGACTTCCCAAAGGATATGATAATGCATTTTGGCATTTATTTCAGTCCATGATTTTGGCAAAAGTTATTTATAGGTTCATAGTTTCATAGGAGGTTACTGGGTCAATGTCCTTAGCACCTTTACAAGCCTAGCCATGTAAAAACCCGTGCACACTAATTGACCATAGTTAGATGGTCATTGTTAGTAGAGTGATTCTGTGATCAGCACCGACTACCCCTGTCCATGAGGGACATAGGTGTCACCCCCAATGTGAATTCATGGTCACCCATCCAATTGCCAAGGTTGCACTTAAATAGGGTCATTGAGGAGCTCTGCTTCATGTGAAGTGGGATCTTATTCCAGAGCAGTGGCAATCTCTGTGAGATATATGTGTCTCTCCAACATTTTCTGTTAATGTCACAGACTAGGTTGAGATCTCTGGAGCTAGTGAATCTTGTCCCATTTGATTTACGGATGAGCAGCACTTCCATTAGGGCAGAGTCAGAGACTGCCCTGTAGGCCAGGCACAGATAGTCTTTCAGCAGCCTGTATGACAAATTTTGTAGTGACGGGGCTTTCAGTGTTTCATGTAAGTCACATTTTGGAAACCCTGGATTCTCTTGGTTAGACACCTCTGTGGTCTCTACAGTTGCTGCAGGTACCTGGTGAGATACATATAGAAGGGAGCCTTGGACTCAATTAGTGGTCTGATAAGGGTCGAGTACAACTGAGTTATAACCTCCTTAGTCTTGGATGTGTTGCCCTTATTTATGAGATGCACAATGTAGAAGGCTTTCCTTACCACTATGGACACATGGTGATCGAAGTTTAGATTGCTATCAAGCTGTGTTCTCAAGTCTCACACCACTGGGTTTGAACTTAGAGGGGTGCAATCTTTATTATAATTAGCAGGGGCTATCTCTTTGCCAAATGGGATAGAGAGTCATTTTTTTGAGTTTAGTTTTATTCCATGTCTTTAGCACCAATCATTTGTCTGCAGCAGCCCCTTCTGTAATATGTTTACATCACTGGGGCACTCAGTGATTGTTCCCAATTAGCAGTCATCTGCAAACTTGGTAAGCCACAGGCCATCTACTTTTGCCTGGACCTCAGAGAAGTAGATTCCAAACAGTAGAGGACCCAGCACAGATCCTTGTGGTACCCCACTGGTAACTGGTCTACTTGTGGAGGTGGACTCCTAACTTTGAAAGTTTGAATTCTTTCTGTGAGCCAGTTGGCTACCCATTTAGTGACGTATGGGTTAGTCCCCAGCTGGGAGAGTTTCTCAATGATTCCCGAGTGGGTTATTGTGTCAGAAGCCTTGGCTAAATCAAGATAGGTGGTATGTACTGCTTTACCCTCATCCAGGGCTTTGACATTCTCAAATAAGTCCACTAGGTTTAACTCAAAACATCACCTAGCACTAGCTTTAACTCAAAACACAGCACCACTATCGTCCTCCTATCCTTCATCAATACTAGTTCTCTGGCCAGAGATAACAATAAACTAGTCTCATGCCTATTCTTAGATCTCTCTAAAGTATTTGATACAGTCTTTCACTCCCTTCTTCTGGACAAACTGACTAACTTTAACTTCTCCACCACCATCATTGCCTGGTTTTCTAGTTATCTTACAGATCAATTACAATCAGTAAAATGGCCCTCTGCTCTATCTCTCTCCTCCTATCCCTGTCAAAATGGGTGTTCCCCAATGATCTATTCTTGGTCCACTACTCTTTGATATCTTATTAATCTACTCTGTATCTCCCACCTGCTGTCATCCCTCATCCAATATGCTGATGACTCTACAGTCATCACCATTGCAGACATTCTATCTGACTTCTTTTACTCAGAAATCCTTTAATTCGGTCGAAAGCTGGCTCAACAACCAGCTAATTCTGAATCCTAAAAAAAACGAAACTATTACTTTTTCTTCCCAAAAATCTAAACCATCTTAAATTCACTTTTGCTATGCATTCTCTAAATAAACACATCCATCGTAGTTGAACCCAACACAAAACTACTAGGTGTCATGATAGATGACCAACTAAAATTTGATTTGCATGTTAATAACTGCATTAAGAAAACCCATCGAAAACGTAGCCTCTCATACAGAAATAAAAAATTCCTAACTAACAAAGTTAAAGTATCCCTCTCTCATGCCTATTTACTACCAAGATTATTGTGTAGCTCTCAAATCCTCACCATCCTCCAAACTTCTCTCCTAACTAAGCTAGAAACTACCTATAACAAAGTGGCTAGAATTGCTGCAAACCAAAACTATAGATTTCATCACTGTCTCTCTTTAAAATACTTAAATGGGTTAGAAATATCCCACCAGCTTCTCCTCTATCAGTTTCAGATTATCTACTCTATCTTGTACCAACCTTCTTTCTGTCCAAACGTATCTCCTCTTATCTCCTTCTACACTCCCTCTAGGGCTCTCCAAAGCTCTGACCAAGACTTGCTAAAAATCTATAAAACCAAGAACAAAATTGGTCAAAACTGCTACTGCCACTACCCCACCATTTCTTGGAACAAACTGCTACTGGAAATTAGGCCACAAAAAACTCAAAGAATTTAAAACAGCCACCAAAGAACAGCTAAAAAGTTGCTGGTTATGCCACTGTACTCACCCTCCGTAAACTGTCTCCCTTTCCTACACAGTCTGTGCTCATTGGTTTTTATTTCTGTTATGTGTCAGCTCTCTTAGCCATCTTATCATGATAATTGCCTGCCTCTTCAATCCTAAAAATATCTCTACTGATATACTACCTGTATCATCCTCACCAACTGTAACTTCCATAGCTATACTAAGAAACTCTGCATATTGTTTCTACACATGTCTTATGTTAAATGGCAACTTCAACTATGTAAATCATTTCTATGCTTTTAATGGAAATGTTAATGTTTTGTTTCCAATACAATTGACTATTTTATTTGTATTGTAAATCTGTGGAGGTTTTCTCTCCAGGCCTCCACTAAAAAAGGGTCATCAGCTCAGTCAGATAATCCCAATCAACAATGTAAAATAAATAAATAATAACAAGCAAGATCTACCCTTGATGAAACCAAACTGGGTCAGGTCAAGAGTTTGAAGGTCACTTGTGTCCTTGTTGATATGGTCCATTATGATTCTTTCCATGGCCTTGCAGATAAGGCTGGTTAGACTTATAGGGCAATAGTTTCCTGGGTCAGTTGATGGACCCTCTTTGTGAAAGGGGATTACTGTTGCTGTTCACCACTCTGCCAGAACAAAGCTATTATGTGCTCAGGTTACAGTTAAAGAGAGTGCCAAGTGGAGTTTAGACTATTTAGAAAGTAACCTGGAATGTTATCTGGTCCCATAGAGGCCATGTTTTTGGCATTGGAAAGTGCTTGTATGATCTGTTGTTTAGAGATGATTGGTAGAGGACTGGTGTCAGGAATGCTTTGGGGTATGTCTGGTGGGAAGAGGGAGGTGAAGTTATTGCCAAATCTGTCAGCTAGCAGGTTGGCAATTTCCTCAAATCAGTGTGAGTGGCATGTTCACTGTTAGTTCTGCACACAGCTGGACATTCCCTTTTAGTTTTGGACATAGCTAAAGAATGCTTTATGGTTGTCTTCAGCTATGGATGCCAATTTAGTCTCATAACTAGCCTCAGAGGACTTTACAAGATATCTGATTTGCTTGGTCATGCTGTGGAGGGCATTCTTCCTCTGTTGAGCAAGTTCCCTCTTGTTCTTAGATATCAGCTTCTTTCTTTTGTTATATAACTTAGTTACACTTACAGTCCACCAGGGTGGCTTGTTTTTTCAGGATCACCTGGTTTTAGTCCTGTCAGATACATCTGAGCCAATGCATTTGTTTAAGTGGCTATATAGGGCATTTGTGTATACTTCTTCATAGGAGTCATTGTTGGCTGTGTTAGCAGGGGCTTTGAAACTTTTTATACCATCGCTTAGTAGGCTATAGATTGCTTTGAAGATTTCTTTTTTTTTGCTCCTGTGGGGATGTCAAGTCTGATCTTTACTTCAAACAAGACTGATTTATGGTCTGATCATACCAGAGAGGGCAACACAAAGGGGGTAGTGCAGTGACCCTCCCCCCTTGTTGGTGACCACTAGGCATGGGACATTTCAGTCCCTTGAGGGGGTGTAGACCAACTGTTCCAGGGCATTTGAATTAATAAAATCCAGGAACCTCAGAGAGATCATGTTTGCTCTCATGTATGTTGCACAGTCAATGGAAGGATTGTTGAAATCTCGCATGACCAAGCTAGGCGATGTGCTTCTCCTGGTTCATGGTGGGGGGCCTGTAGCTAGCAATGATGTGGAGGGGTATTTTATCTATAGTTATTTGGACCTGGAGTAGCTCAACAGAGTTGTACTTTTTAACCAGTCTTGAGGTGGATTTGGATTTAATGAAGATGGATACACCTCCACCTTTGGTTCTTTCATGCTTGTTTTGAGATCTGAACTTGTGAAAGGGATTGTAGCCTTGTATGGCTATGTTGGTCTCTACGGCCTTGAGCCAAGTCTCGGTGACTGCACACACATCAGCATCTTCCAAGGTGAGGAGTGCTTACAGGGAGTGCAGTTTACTGTTTAGGCTCCTAGCATTAAGCAGCATGACCTCGAGTTTTTCTCTAGTGGATTTCTTTACATCATAAGTTTTGTTGTTTTGACATTGCCTAAAAAAGGCACTATGGGGAAGCAAGTGTCTTTGCCAGTATCAGAAAGCCTGGAGGAGACAGATGAAGGCTATCTCTGACAAAGCAGCATGATCTGTCAACCATGTCTTCCCTGGCTGTCAGATACTGGATCCCCTGGAGTGACACCAAAAGCTAAGCCAATTATTGAAATCAATCATTTTTTTGTCTGTATTGTGGCATCATCCTAGGTGAAGGTAGAATGCTGCTTAGGGCTAGGGTCATACTTGCCTGGGACACAATCTGAGAGTTCAGTCATGTCTCTCTTCATATAGTCCAGAGAGGTACGTCTCAAGTCATTCACTCCAACATGTACTATAACAGCCTCCTAACAGTAATTGCTGCTGAGTGACTTGAGTGTGTGCTTGATTTGATGGGTCCTGGCACCTGACAGGCAATTGACCATGACCTTCTCCTTCTCAAACCTGGTGGGGGGGATATCTGTGTCTCACTATTGAGTTGCCTATTACTAGGACATCGGGTTTTGAGGTGTTTTGCCTTAGAGGCTTAATTATTGGACACTGACATGTGTGTTATGTGTAGTGGTGGATTCTGCTTGTGTACCAGTATGTGTAGGTTGTTTGCTCATGGGAGGTCTCTGGTCCTCTGGTAGGTTCTTAGTGAGTACCTCTGCATATGTGGGTTTATGTGTCTTGAACTTATCTTGTGTGAGTGGAGAAGTGTGTGTGTGTGCTGACAACCTGTTTGATGCCCTGTTTATTATTACATGAGAGGACTGATTCTAATTTCAAAGTATAGTTACATCTCTCGCATACTGTATTTGTTTGCTTTAGGAGGAAGTGTTTATCAATATATATGAGGCAATCGCTACATTGCCTCACGATACCCATGTCAGTCAGGCTGGCTGGAGAAATGTTGGGAAACTGACTGTCCATATTAGCAGGTAATTAAGTACTAATTTTTGAGAGGGCAAATTAGGTCAGCTATATTGCTTTGGAAATAAGGGGATTTATTTTATAGAAGATCGGGAATCGGAAGTGGGACGACACTGCTCAGTGCTCAGCTGAGTTGCCTGCAGTGTATAAGTGTGCAGGGAACCTGTGAGGGTTTCACTGACTGGTGTCTAGGGAAAAAATAGTTTTTAAGCATTTGAATCTGTATACAGCGCAGCTAACCCCTGTTGCATGGTGCACAGCATAGTGCAAACATGAGGCTTATATACTGTTGAAAAATGTTTTTAAACTAGTCTGCCAAAAGGAAATCACACAATGATGCTTTCTCCAGAATCCCCAGCTCAGACAATGCTGTATATCCAAACTTCTGCCACAAGGGTGCAGTGGAGCTCTTCTCAATTTAAGATGGCTAGATTTGAGTTCAAGTGTATGAAAAACAGGCTAGATTCAGCAAGTCTGGATCTTGTCAATGCTAACTAAGCGATATTTCAATATAAAACAAGTGCAGGTAATAGGCAGGCACAAACAAAAAACATTCAAAAAGGCAGAAGTTAATGCAGTAAAACAATAAAATATAAATGAAAAGTGCAGCTCAAACTAAACTAAGCTTAATTTCTTGTTCTTAGCTTTGGATGGTTTTAATTCAAGCAGAAACACTCTGGACCTCAGGTAAAGGATGCCAAATACAGAGTAGTTCCAGATAATTGAGCCAAAAAACACACAAATGTGAGGCTTATATACAGGCAAAATTATACAGTTTTAGGAAGTCACACAAACATTCTTCCACCAGCAATCCCCAACTCAGACAAGGCTATATATCCATACTCTAACACAAGGGTGTAGGGGAATCCTTCTTAATGTAAGATGGCTGGATTTAAGTTCAAGTGTTTGGAAAACAGACTAGATTCAGCAAGTCTGGATCTAGTCTATGCTAACCAAGCAATATTTCAGTGCAAAACAATTGCAGGTAATAAGCAAGCACAAACAGTAAAAACAGTCAAAAAGGGATAAATTAATGCAGTAAAACAGTAAAATACAGATGAAAAAGTGCAGCTCAAACTCAAAATAAGCTTAATTTCTTGTTCTTAGCTTTGGATGGCTTAGATTCAAGGAGAAACACTCAGGTCCTCTGGAAAAAGATGCCAAATACAGAGCAACTCTGGTTAATTGAGCTTAAACCAGAACAAAGACACTTAGAATAACAGGTACAATAAGTCTTCTACCATCAATTCCCAGCTCAAAAGGGCAGAGACTACTCTCTCCTCCCACTAGAGTGTAGCCCACAAACTTTCTTAATGTAAAATAACTGGCCTGAAGCCCAAGTGCTTAAACCAGAACTAAGACACTTTTAGACATACAGACACAATAAGCCTTCAACCAGCAGTTTCCAACTTAGAAGGATGTAAGCTACCGCTCCTGCCACAAGAGTGTAGACTGCAAACCTTCCTTATCTAAGATAACTAGTTTGAAACCCAAGTTATTAAATCAAAACTAAGATGCTTAGATTAACAGTTATAATTTAATCAAGCTACTAACAAACAGTAATAAATGCATTAATAAATACAACTGAACACTTTTACGAACATGCAGCAAAAGGCAAAATAAAGTAATAAAGTAGGAAAAAACACAGATACAGTAAAAATCAACTAAGTAAAGTGCATTTTTTAAGTAAGTGGGAAGGGATGAAAAAAAGATAATTCAAGTTTGAGAGAGTAAGGGGTGGGCCTTACCACCTGATCTCTCCATACTCAGTAGAATGAGCTGATGAGATGCGACTGGAAGGAGTTTCCAAACTCAGATTAATAGTAGGGGTGGGCAAACTCAAAAGCCACCAAGTTTAAGAGTACAACAACAATTTGGTGGGTGGGTAGGAAAATCAAATGCATACAGAAATCAGTACTATTCAGGCAGAAGCAAGTCAAATAAGCACTCCAGCTATATAAAGATGCCTCCAAACATTTCTAGTTAAAGAGGAATGTTGTTTCTCAGCTCTTCTCACTAATTAGCTGGATTTTATTCCCTGTCTGCAAAGGAATTATTTTCTAACTTTTCTAACTGACCTTAGCCAAGACCTCTTAAAAATCCAAAAGAGCAAAAATACTTAAAACAAAACAAATGCAATATAAGAAAAAAGATAAAAAAATAGAAGTAACCAAACCTTAAATGAAAAAAAACTTAAATTCAGAATCAAATGCAGACAGAGATCAGCACTAGTCAGGCAAAAACAAGTCAAATAAGCACTCCAGCTGAAAAAAAAATGGGACAATCCTTCCTGCAGGATGGCCAAGTCATTTGGGGATTGAATGGCTGCTTTTGACTTGCAGTCATCTGCAAACTTGGTCAGCCAGAGCTTTTTGGTATTCGCTTTTACTTCAGAAAAGCAGATGCCAAACATGAGAGATACCAGCATAGGACCATGTTTTATCTTGCATACATGTGTCTGTTTGTGCACATACGCCCATGCATATTACAACCATAATGTAAGCAAAACCAACAAAGATTGCATTAATGCACTGGATACAAATCTCTCTTTTCAATGTTACAATTCATGTGCATATTACACATGAGCTGTTTGTTACATTGTCCACGTAATTACTCAATAAAGTTTGGAATACAGTAGTGTAACCAATTTTGGAATTCTCCCTTGTGTCTGTGTACAAGTAACCATAATGTAAGCAAGACAACATAGACCATACTGTTCATTAGATAAAATCTGTTTTGTCACTATTACTATTTCTTCCCATATCACACATGTATACTGCTTGCTGCATTGCCCCTTTAATTATACTGAAAACTTCAGAGTGGCTTGGTGTAAAACTTTTTGGAATGCCACCCTCAATCAAGTTATATAGATGTTGTAACCTCCTGCATGTTTTTTTTTAATAGTAAAATCAGTCTTTTTAATAAAACTATTTCAACTGGCTGTTGTTTCTATGGAAATGGTAATCTGCTGCCTCATTATTACCACTTAACCACTCAGAAGGGTCAGTTTGAGGACTGAGATATGAATGCCCCCATACCATCTTATCAAGCTACTGAAAAGATGAAATACTATGGTTCTGGTTTTCCATTTGTTAGGCATTACATTTTTCACAATTCTGTCATGTGAAAGGACTTGGTTAATATGTTTTTATAGACGCCAAACAGATCTGTAGTGTTATGTTATGAGGTTTGCCTAAATATGAATGTAACTTACTTGATAAAATCATAGTTGTGAATGAAAAATTATTTTATGACAGCTTACTCCCTGGAAACAATGCAATTGCTGTACTTCATGGCTCAGCAGCTGTTTAAAATGGCTCCCAGGTATGTCTTAAATTATGCCAGTTTTATAGCAGCACTTTATAGCCATAACTGAAGTAAAGGTATATCACCAAGAAAAGTGCTATAACTCAAAATCCTGTATGTTACATATGCCTGCACAATACAGCACTCAATAAAGGCAGCTTATCAAGTATTGTTTCATTGCACTATTTACATATCCTCATTCACATCACATTTTAGGTTTAAATCCCTAGTCCCCCCATGCACACAATAATGCACTGTCATCATACAACATCCTGGCAGCCATTTTAAGCAGCTGTTGAAATACAGAATTTAAATATGGAGTTAGATTTGTTTACGTGAAGAGTGATGCAAATAATACTGTAATATTAGGCTAACAGCTATTTGTAAGGCACAGCCAGGGCCCTATATAAATAAGCATTATGCATTGTTAAATGTTTGACTGCTATGGACACTCCAGTTTATAAATGCTTTGAATAAAATTGGCACAGTCATTTTCTAATTGTTACTAAACCATGGGTATTATTTTTTGGTGCAACCTTTTTGTAACACAAAAAATCATGCAGAAAGCTACTCTCTTTCTTTCTGGGCATGGATGCCGAATGTTTATTGCTTGGTATTTTGATGCACTTATATTCTGGGACCTTCCTTGTACTCAAAAACCACAGAAAGAATTTTTGGTGCATTCTATGGACCTTGAGAGCTCACAAGTCAATTTTATACAACTGTAGCAGAGAAAATAAATCTGAGCAGTTATAAAATAAAAGAAGGTTATGAGGTACAAAATGCAAACCATAGGCAGTTGTCAAAAAACTCTAAAGGTGCACTGTTGGGACACACACACACACACACACACACACACACACATATATATATATATATATATATATATATATATATATATATATATATATACATATTGCATGTTGTAATATGAGACAGTGATCCACATCTGAACCCAGAAGATTCAAGTCCTATATTAAGATGATTCCTTTTCTAGTGGATAGGATTTGCAAGGCCTTGGTTCAATTCCCAGCTAGTGAATACATATTTGTGGTACTACAGCTCAGCTGGTTAAGGCTACGTACTGCAATTACAGTTTCATTTTATAGTACCTGGGTGTGTTTCCATCAAACTCCACTTTCATACTGTACAACACTGAGCATGTTACTCACAAATACTCTTATGCTGCTTCTAAAAAGCCTAGTGAGCATACTCATTCATTCAAATGGATCACAAAGGTTACTGATCTAAAAGGCAATACACTAACCTCTGGTGCCAGAAAAATGAGAAAATAGAACTTGACTAGTCAAAAATATTTTGGTTAATATTCCACTGCCTGCAGTACAGTGCAGCATAAAGGCTGCTGTCCATTGTATGAGAAATTAAAATCATTTAAACGGGTGGGAGGTTGGCATAATGGTTAAGGTGTTTGCCTTACAGACACAATGTACAGGGTTTGACTCTCACAGGGGGTAATTAGCTAGGCTTAAAATGGCCCATAAGGGCAATTAGCCTAGTACTAATCTATGAACCTAAACACAGTTTTGCAGAAAAAAATAAGAATTTCACATAGCTAGGAATACTCCCTTACAATCCAAACTATCAGACTTTACAGCTTCCAAAAAAATGGGTTATTTTTGCAGCTTATTTAATTGGTATATATTTCTCCATCAGATTTCATTAGTGCTGTCACCTCCTTGTCATGCTGCCATGGGCTGAAATATGAAAACAGACAGAGGAGCACCTATCAGCTGCTTCCAGAATACTCACAACATAGACTACTTTACAGGCGACTGTATACATGTTCTAAGTACAAGCGCAAACTCTGTTCCTATTGTCAGCTAGATACTGCAAGTAGAACACCATACTTTGAAACTCAATGTATGAGATGCCACATCACTGAAACCATAATAAAAGTAAGTAAGCAGACCTTCTGAAGACATTTTTCCTTTACCAACAATGATTTGCTGTTCTATGCAGATACCTCTCATGTCATCAATGTGGGAGTGTAGTCACAGAAAAAAAAACAGGCAAAAAAAAATAAAAGATAAAAAATGTATTTCTTATTTTACAAAATAAACAATAGCTTCAGTATCTAGAACAAAGATAATAAAATATTGTGTTAAACAAAGGTGTCTGGAACAATGCCTAGTACATTTTAAACCAGTCTTATATGCCAGAGTTGGTAGTAGTACAAATGCATTTTAGGGCTCCCGTGACACTTCTTGAAAAAAAGAATAAGGGAATTTCTTAATGACACCACCAAATTTCCCCCCTTTAGTACAACTGTCACCTCAAGTCTCCTTGGAAATAGGCCAAATGCCTAGTGGGATCTAACCTGTTAAATAAAAAAAAAAAAAAAAACAGTAAAATAAAGCTATATGCTTCCCTATCTTTATTGCCTCTGATGATATTTTTCACATGACCCAGTCTGTACTAGGTAAACATACACAACACTGATTACATTATTCAGGTCAAGAATAACAACAGGGAAATAGTTTGCACCAATAATTACAATGGTGAAAAAAAGAAATGCCTAAAATCAAACGGAGATCATTTATTTTCTACTAAATTAAATTCTTTGAATTTAGCTCTACACAGATTTGCTTGTTTTTTAACTGTTTGGTATAAAGCAGTAGGAAGCAGTGAAGCACCACTGAATTACAGTGGAAAGGACAGGTACCAAACTAATGGACATAGGAAGGGAATAATATATCTGTATATCAGAATGGCATACATCTGGAGATGCCCAAGCTATATCATGGCTATAGTTTCTGGCATCATCCTGTATCTTTTTATTTCAAAAGCAATAAGTTTAAACAAATCCAGTTTGGAAGCATTTATGGTATAGGTTTTGTTGTAAAAGAAGCAACCTCACAAAATGGTGAGATCTGGATTGTAATTAAGCTCAGGTTAGTTTTCTTCCACAAACCCAGAAAAAAGTGCAACTACCTGCTTTCAGCATTCATAGATGTCATGCTTTTCTGCCGATGATTTTGACAGAGAACTTTCAAATGTGTTTTTGATGGACAGTACTTTTAGGTTTGGCTAAAGTGCCACCACAGTTAATTCCAGGTATATCTCTGCCACGACTGGTTATATAATACATACATTTTGTCGAGCACAGTTAAGTTACAGTTCAGTACACTTGAAGGTATTACAGACTTTTAAGTATTACATACCAAATAGCTGAGACGTAAAGGAAAAAACATGCTAGACATACACTAAAACATATGTGAAACACATGTTTTTTGCCACATTAGCAGAGAAACAGAATAAAAGTTGTTGATGAAAACAAAAAGCAACCCACTGCAAGGTTTAGGTTTAAGAACTAGGGGAGGAAATTACAATAACAACCTCTTTAGCTTTACACCCCCAAACAATTATATAATTCGTCCTTCCTTAAAAAGCAACAATATTATGAATTAAATTATTGACTGGCCTTGTCAGAAAACAGCACTCACTGTTCACATGGCATTTATCTGAGAAAGACACAATGATAAATTGTACCTCTAAGTAGAAGACGCTTCAAGGAATGCAATAGCCTGAATTCTGATGCATAACAAAAAGGCTCTTTTAGAGAGGTAAACAACATCCCAGTATTTTATATCCTTTCCAGACCAGGGATCTCAAGAAGGGGTAGACATAAAATTCACACAACATTTAAGACACAAAGGTATATTAAATGTACCTTGTATTTAACACTTTATTTTAGTGCAAATTAAACATACCTGACTCAACAAATACTGACTAGCTAAAGGAAAATTCATTCCCAGTGATCAAAGAAGAGTGCCTTACATTTCAAAAAGGCATTTACAGGACAAAGGTGTGGTGGCAAATTTTAGAAAATTATATACAAAAGGATCAGTCTGTCATCCTTCTGATTCTTATTTGGAGGCATGACAGGAATATGTTTTTGATCAAGCCGCTGTGAACATGGCCAACACCAGAGTCTGAAGACCTACCAAACAGTTAATAATTTTGGAAATCCTGAATGAGCACAAAGTTTGTTTGGCTGAATGACGATGGTGGCATAATTCTGCAGAACCATTCTTTTTGGGTAAAACAGCCATGTACACCAAAGTCCCTCAGCAGCACTATCATCTTTGGAGACTAGTAAAAAAGTTCTCATAAACAGATTTGAGCTCCCCTTTCTTTGAACAAATATGATACCTGTAAAGTCTTGATGCACTATTTGTTGAAAGTCATTACTTGGAGGACTTTGAAAGTAAAGGCACTTCCAGCACTCTCAAATTTAGTTCAGATAGTCTCATCTGTCATGCACCATGTTCAAATGAAAATCCAAATTAAATGCCTCCTCTTACAAAACCTGCACACCAATAAATAATGATTTTTATTAAAAAAATAATAATTAAAACAAAATAAGAAAAAAATGAACTGGTAGGGTGTCTACTGTATTTAATACAAAAAGATCAAGTAAGGCACATGAGACCAATACAGCAATTCCTCTACATAGGACTCCTTTACGTAGTTGTCCATTCCCGTGTTAACACTTAAACTCTTCCAGTGTTTCCTGTCTATCTCACTAATAAAGCAGGTGAAGTTCAGGAGCATTACCATCAGCATGTTGCTTTCCATGGTCTGCTGTGATACTTCCAAGTAGTTCAAACTATTAACCACATTACTGGACTTTTAACACTGACAACCCAGAGTGTTTGGGGTGTTTGGGTGGTTCTTGAGTTGGCCATTAGACACCTTGTGATTCTTCTAGCTGCATTTGCACGATTTTACAATCATGTTTGAAAGATGCTCGATTTTGGGATTTTTACCAATGTAGTAGAGAATAGTAAGAGGTTCTAAATCTTGAGACACACAGCATGGAGAGGCAGATGCTTCTGGATTTATGCTGTTGTACAAACTGAGCACCTAAAAAAAGAAAAGATGCATCATTTATTAAACAAACTTCTTTATAATTCCAATCTGCATTTAGCATACTTAAGACTACCCTTCTCATCTTGAAACTTACACAATGGCAAAAACAGTTGAATTAGTACTTGACCTCTGATGCATATAAAGAGATCCACCGAACCATCCATCCACAACTCCTTTTTCCCATTTTTGCTCATGGGGTTGGGGTGTCAGTTCAACAGTGACAATCATCTAGAGCCAAGGTTTATTATCTGCATACATGTATTTGTATTATAATAAATTTCATATTTCTTTAAATATCTCATCAATCAAGTGGCACAGACAGAACTGCTTAGCCTTATATTCAAGCTCATAGCTATAGGAAGAAAATGCTGCTGGCAGTATGTGTTGCTTGAAGGGTTACAACAGAGATAGTGTAAGCTGTTTATGCAACATTACATAATTCATTTTTACTGTGGCTACTGAGGCTTACAAAATCCATTTTAACACCTAGAACTGAATGAATGCAACAATTGTAAAGGTTACTTTGTATAGTGTGCCATTTGCTATTTTCTAGAAACCCTTATAGTTGCACAGATATGCGCATTTACTTGAACTGTGAGGTGCTAACTTTGTTTTAGTAAAAGGTTCAGGCTGCACCCACTGGGAGTTAAAAGTGCAAGCTCTAAAGAGCTGCACTGGAGGGCATGGTACCTGATACAGTGTATTTTGAAAGATGTTCAGAACCATTTATGTTGGAATTACTTTACCAACACACTGTGGGTGTGTACATACATGTTTATAGTTTACTGTCATGTTACTGAAGACCAGAATATTATGGACATGAATCCTGATAAATATACTGAAAGGCTAAAATGTTGAAACCCAACAAGGCTGAATATAATTGAATACCAAGTGTCTGTTTATCCTGGAATGAGAGTTAACATGGTTCTTCCAGAAGGGCAAGTCCAGGAGTTCAGTATTATGAGGTTCAACATTTTAATTTTTCAGTATGCTGGTTTCAAGATTCTGATTGGTGATACTCTGGTCTTCAGTATATGTATATATATATATATATATATATATATATATGTATATATATATATATATATATATATATATATATATATATATATATATGGGTCTACTTCATTTGCCCGAACTTCCATTTGCCCGACACCCATTTGCCCGAGACCAAATGACCGAAATTTCATTTGACCGGCAAGTATTACTGGCAAGAAAATGGGATACGCCCCCTTCCCCACTATAGTGCGACCCTGGAGTTAGAATATATAGTTACGGTGGTGTGGGGGACACAGCCCCCCACAATGGGGGTGTGGGGGCAAAGCCCCCCACTTAATTTCATATTATATTGTTTAGTTTTGCTTTAATATTGCTTAGTAAAACAAAAGTAAGTGGGGGGCTTCACCCCCCCACACACCCCCTAACTATATATTCTAACTCCAGGGTCGCAGTACAGTGGGGAAGGGGGTATATCCCATTTTCTTGCCAATAATACTTGTCGGTCAAATGAAGTGTCGGTCAAATGAAATTTCGGGCAAATAGGTGTCGGGCAATTGGAAGTTCGGGCAAATGAAGTAGACCCATATATATATATATATATATATATATATATATATATATATATATATATACATATATATAGATAGATAGATATGTATGGATATTTATTTACATATTTATATATACATGTACACGTATATATATATATATATATATATATATATATATATATATATATACATACACACACACGTTTTATATATATATATATATATATATATATATATATACACACATATACACATTTATATATATATATATATATATATATATATATACACACACACACACACATATACACATTTATATATGTATACACACACATACACACACACACATATATATATATTTATATATATATATATATATATATATATATATATATATATATATATATACACACACACACACAAAGTCCCTCCTAAAGTAATACTGCCCACTGGCTGGACTGACTGGCATTGTACAATTGTACATCTACTGGCGTTTTGATGTTGTGATGGGTAGCACATTAAACTTAAACATGAAGGCGATTTCTGGTTTAATTTCCTAACATCATTGAACATTTTTTTCAAAAAGTTTTTGCAATGACATCAACAATTTGGATAACTGTCTTTGAGGCATTTCACCTGCGCCAAAGCTCGACTTTTCCAAGATCAGGTTGAATTCCATGCTGTGTGACCGTATGTCCCCAGTGGATCGTGTACTTTTTCTAGCTCTAAAACTTTAGCTTTTCATTAAGTTCAGTCATGTAAGAATCAATAGTTTCATGTAGCCCAATTTCCTTTAAAAGATAAAAGTCTAAGATGGGAAATAACTGTGTATGTTCCCTTTAAACCACTCTTTTACCACAGCTAGATTATGTTATCACCCTGTGACACCTCAAACACATTATAAACTTTAACAGCATTCTCTCCTGCTATGTGTAAAACATAGCTGCTTGTACCTCCTTTTCTTTAATGAATCAGAAGCAATATTAACTTTCAAATCTATGATTCCAGTATCTGCCTTTCTGCTAAGTTAACTGGAGGTTCCAATTTGCCAGGAGGAATTAGAGATATTTGCCATTATGTTAATGTTTTTATTTATCTGCAAATACTGTATAATAAAGATCAAGACCTATAAACAACAGAGGCATTTTAACTTCTGACACCATGGGGTATCTGCTACATGATGAATGCACTTCAAACAATAAACATAATGAAGAGACCAATAGAGAACTTAACTGAAAAGATACTTACTTCAGAATTACTTTACCAGAGGCATGCGATCAGCTACGGCCCTCAGAAGGCCTGCTTTCTGTAGCAATGGCTATCTTAAAAGGACAGTGTCCCATTTATTATATCCCATTTATTATATACCACAAGAATTACAGCATATGAGTTCATGCTCATTATATTTTACTTTCTTAACTAATTTATGTGCCCCTTAGGAACACCTCCCATCTGCAGACCAATAATCTTTGACTGCATTCATAACAGCAGATGAGAAAATGGTCTCTGACATTATGGCCCATAGTGACAGTGTTACTAGTATTTGTTCTATTGTCATGCTCAGGAATGAATCAGAAGAAGTTCTTTACATTTTACTCTACTTTGTTTAGTTTTTATGACCTTAGTGCCTTTAATAATAATGATGTCAACTCTACTCCTACAAATCTTTTTTGTTGGTAGCTGAGATATACAATTATCCAGATTCCAAGATAAGAAAAGGAATGACTTATACATATATAATCCACATATCTTGGCATGGATTCATATCATTACACTGAACACGTAATTAAAATGAAGACAAAGGTAAATCCAGTCGTGGTACAAAATGCCAATACTAAAAATGAAATGCCATGACCAGGAGCCATGGAAGGGCACAATAAAACCTTTTATTCAAAATGAGCACTTTCACATTGATAACAATGCTTTTTCAAGTTCTGTCACACTACAGTGGAGAAAGGGAAAAAAAGCTCGTGTGTGACTGCAATCATAGACAACAAGCTACTGGCTTTTTTGAAATTCTAAAAAAGCACTGAGCAAATGGGTTCAATGTAATGAACTGAACCCCTTGCACATGCCTGTCAAACGTAGGCATTATGTTAAATTTCTACAACTATATATGGATCATCTTGATCCTACCTCCGCAGGAAATACAAGTTCTGTCATTTATGCATCTAAATTTTCCTATCAAAAATATTACTAAATCATAATAACAGTAGCTATATGCCTACTGTTGACACATCCATATCTATGTCTGGGCCACCTAATGGGCTATTCAAGGTGTTTGCTTACTTAGTAGAAGAAAGAAAATGTAGCAGTTGTGGCCAGTTATGTGTTGTGGGAGAAGGAGATCTGACTACGGCCCAGCTAACCCACGTTTGCGTATTGGTATGACCACCAGAAAAGCCAGCCAGAGTGGGGGAGCAGTGAAGGTGCATTGTCTGCACTTCTTTGGGAAGTGGGGGGGACTGAGGGTCAAGTTTTTTTTGAACAGCCTCCACGAATGACTCTATGGTGAAGACTAGTGACCTAGCAGAAGTCATCCTTTTCAAGATGGAGGACAAGTCTGCCTGAAGGTGATAATAACATGTACCTCCCTTGAACACTTGCAAGAAACCTAGAAGGAAGATATCACAGTATAACAACATTCCTTCAATGGCTGTCTGAGAGATGGCTACACCACAACTGACTCTTGCCCAGCAGAGGATGGTTGGACAGAGTCAAGGCAATCAGATAGATGGTCAGCAGGGGGTTAAAATGCCAAAATATATGCAGTAGTCTACACATACCATTGCCAATCCTTATAATAGTGACATCCTGCACCCCTCCAAATTGACATGCTAAAGCACCCTATCTTCAAATGGATGCCTGGTCTTATGAGTACTCTGTGTTGTAATAAAGTATTATAGCCTATTAAAGATGTCAGCAAATGGAAATGAATTGTCAGTCTAGTTTGATAAGCAACTTTTTACCAGCCCTTCTGTACCCTACTTCCAACTATCACCTCCAGCCTTTTCACATGTCCCAATCTACTCCAAAGACCACTACAGAATTAATACTAGCTACTCCTGTTTTTTTTTTTATTTTATTCATTTGTCAACTGGGTAAGCCCAATGGACACGAGAGCCCCTTTTCAGGGGTGACCCAAAGCACTGTCTGCTTACATGACTTGCTCAAAGTCATAAAGTAGACAAAAAGAGGCAGAAGCAATCAAATCCTGTACTCTGGACTAGAAAAAGCAGTTTGTAAACAACAAGCCTTTCCTTGAGTCCATTACCCTCCCTCACCACATGTACACAGCAGACTACATCAAGCGCTAAGCTGATACCCTCCCTCACCACATGTGCACAGCCGACTACATAAAGCACTGAGCTGATACCCTCCCTCACTACATGTGCACAGCTGACTATATCAAGGGTTGCGCTGAATACTGAGCACCACTGTGTATAAGAGAGGGGACTGAAGGAGCAACAATTCTTACATATAACTAAAATATTCCACTTACGAAAGTAGTAGTGTACATGAAACTCATATTTTCAGAAGGCCACCCTATGACCAACCAGAGCAAGGCTAGTCTGTAAGGGGTAAGGGCTGGTCACTTGTAATGACACTTAATTTCCCACCTGTCTGTATGTCCATTTATCACCATGTCACTCACCATGCTCTCTAACTGTCAACACAGCTCACCATAGCATACCTTCTGGACAGGACCAGTAACACCATATGAGCTGGTCAGCATTCTATAAATGAGTTGGTCAGGATCACATGACAATTCAGAAGTTACTTCTTCAATTTATATTTGGCACATGCACATGAATGCACACACACACACACAACACAGTCTCACACACACACACACACACACACAAAACACACATTCAGACTCAAACACAGTCTCATATACATACACACACAAATACACACATGCAGACTTAAACATACAGTGTCTCATACATACACACAAACACACACTTGGAGACTCAAACACACAGTGTCTCTCACACACACACACACACACACACACACACAAATACACAGTGTCTCTCTCTCACACACACACACACACACACACACAAATACACAGTGTCTCTCACACACACACACACACACACACACACACACATACACAGTGTCTCTCAGACACACACACACACACACACACACACACACACACACACACACACACACACACACACACACACACACAGACACACACACACACACACACACACACACAAATACACAGTGTCTCTCACACACACACACAGAGTGGGTGGTGTAGAAGGGTCTACAGGAGAATTCAAGAGGGACATGTGGAGAAAGGGTAATGAGGAAGGTAGATCTGTTAAAGAGGAAGAATGATAACTAGGGCTTTCTAGTAACTAAAGTCACTACGACTGGTGTGGAAACATCGTAACAGTAACAGCGATACCAAAGATTGATGATCTCAAACTGCAGGACTCAAAAAACAGGCTACGTCTCCACACTCCCACCTCTATAACTCTAAGAATACACAGCCCTGAGGGTAGGAGGGAATCTTCCTTATGCCCAGGATTCATGGTGTAGAAGCACTCAAATCCTGCAATATACAAATAAATGTGACTTGACTGAATTGATTTGTCTGATCTCATTATGCAGAAAACAGCATCAATATTATTCATGTAACTGTATTAAATGTGCATAAAGAGGGGACTGAATGGCTTAATTGTCTTATTCTGCCATCAAGCAAATGTAGTGCAACAAAAGCATGCATGTGTTTCTACACACACACACACACACACACACACACACACACACACAGGGAATGAAACATACTGTCAAAGTGAAAGGCCTTGTACATGACCTACCAATTTAACTGTTTCTGCCTACAACTAGCTATGTTATCTCACGTGCCAAAATACAGTGTTGATTGCGTTTCCAATCAGAAAAAAAGTTCACTAGATGCACAGTCTTCTCTTGGCTAATTTCAGAAATGAAACCGGATCACAAGTATGCTTTGTAGAACTTCTATCAGTATAATTAGTAATGTTAATCTTGCAACATTTTTGTACATGTTATATGCAAGATACTTGGAGGTTCATGATAGCTGTTGCTAGAGTTTACATAATTTGTAAAATTCCAAAAATATTTTTTTCACTAGCTATGAAATGGAACTTTGCACTTGCCAATGGCTTTGTTAATCCTAAGGGATCATATTCCTTCTCAGCTGCTTTCCCTCAGAAATGTCTGCACCCCCACCAGACATATCTAAGGGATGCCAAGCTGTCATAAAAAGCTCTGTAGCAGGAATGTAAAACATGTGCACACTTGTTTTCCATGCACCATATTGGCTAATGTTATGTTCTGTATTTTATGCAAAAATAAATGTTGGCTTTTAAGAGGTAAATGCTTTCAAATAAGATTTCACTCTGTAGCATGGGTTTCCTGAATAATCTTAAAGCAAAAGAAATATCAGTAAATATACACATGAAATAAAACATCAGTTTATCTTCCACTTGGCAGAGGGGAAGTAAGTGTAAAGAAGGCTGCAAATGCCTATTTCATTCACAAAATCTCAGCAGTCACCTCAAGGATACTGTAATGCTACCCAAGAGGATAGTATTAGCACAGCTGTCAAGTACTAAATGACCTTTCAGTAGAGATTTTCTAGATAGATCTGCATAGAGACAAGAGATCAGTTTAGCTCAGTAATAACTACATCATTCATCTGCCTCTGGGCTTTTGGATATGTGTCCACATCGCATGTTTATGAGCATGACCCTTACTTCTGCCTTCTAGAAAACGACGAGCACTGCACCAAGTGCTTTCTGCTACTGTATCAATAAACAAATGAGTTTCTGCACCTTGTAAGCTGGTGCATGTCACGAGTAGCACCATATTTAAGCAGCAGTAACAACAGCAAAGCACACAAACGCACGCACACGCACACACACGCACGCACGCACACACACACACACACGCACACGCACACGCACACACACACGCACACACACACACACACACACACGCACACGCACACGCACACACACGCACACACGCACACACACACACACACACACGCACGCACGCACGCACACACACACACACGCACACGCGCACACACACACACACACACACACACACACACACACACACAGACCTACTTGGATTAGCATTGTGTTTTAAGAGTCATGTAACAGTCTGCTATAAAACCAGGTCAGAATTTCTAAATTAAGTTTTTTTATTGAATGAATTAATGAGACAATCTCTCTGCTTCAATGAAACAAGCTGAGGGAGTACTTCGAAAATCCGGACAAGTGTATGAATTTGTAAAAGACATAACTAATTTTCAATACTTCAAAAAATAAAGCCACAGCTCTGAATGATGAGAAGTAAAGATACCCATGCCTCATACCTGCCACAATTTAAACATAGTGCTATGATTTTAGACCTCAGATTTAATCTTGCTCTTCCCAGACTCACTGACATTCTTAATAAAGTCAGACAGATACCTTATTAAATAAGCAAACTAAGCCTGTGCAGACACCCTGTTACTAACTGTATAAGAGTCTAGTATTTGAAGACCTTGTATGGTATAGCAATAACCCACGCCTGGGTGTGGGTAATGCTGGATTTACCCATGGTTGGCGTTGTTTGGTCCCTCAGGCTTCGCCCTCGGTACCAAACAAAGCCAACCGTGGGTAAATCCAGCATTACCCACACCCAGAAGTGGGTCATTGCTATTATACAATGACATTATTTAAGAAAATAAATAACTACTTTTCTTAAATAATGGCATTGTATAATGCCTCTTTACTGCCCTTCCGCAGCTGTCTGGTATTCTGCGGCAGTTCTGATGTACTGCGCGCCTGCGCAGTACATCAGAGCTGTGGGCAAAAGCAACGGAGAACGCAAGATCTCCATTGCTTGTTTTTACTGTTTCGCTATGTTAAATGGGTTTAACATAGCGAGACAGCTTTAAAATAAGCAACGGATATCTCCGTTGCTTATTTTAAAGCTGTCTCGCTATGTTAAACCCATTTAATATAGCAAGACAGCTTTAAAAAAAAAGCAACGGAGATCGCAAGATCTCTGTTGCTTTTTACACACTGTGTCGCTATGTTAAAGGAGTTTAACATAGCAAGACAGCTTTAAAAAAAGCAACGGAGATCTCCGTTGCTTTTTTTAAACCTGTGTCGCTATGTTAAACTCTTTTAACATAGCGAGACAGTGTTTTATACTATATTGAGGGATTTACAACGGGCACGCTGGTTGGGCTGGCCAATCAGCGTGCACATTTTAGGGGAGGCATTGTATAATGAAAAATAAGACACAGTTCCTCTTTTTGACTCTCTGCTATGATTTTTAGTGCAGGTGCTACATATTGCAATGCTCAGAGGTTGAAAAGTGTAATTGTGTACTTGTATATGTGTGTGTGTGTGTGTGTGTGTGTGTGTGTGTGTGTGTGTGTGTGTGTGTGTGTGTGTTTTGAATATTATACTCACTTTTTTGTTGGACATTGGAAGACAGGCCAGGAGACCGTCTTTCAAAGATGATTACCAATAACTCATCCAACTATGCATCAGTTTAATCCAGTTTACATATCTGAGAACATTTCTTCATTTCTTGTTAAAAAAAATGTATCAGAGAAGTACCATAATATTTAATTACACGTAAAATATAAGTTTACAAAAAGAGCAAGCTATACTACATGCTCAAAGTTTAAAAAGAATACATTAAAACAGACAGATAGTCCATCAAACAGCACTTAGCACTAAATGTTATGTGCCAATATAGAAAACATTTCATGACAGCACTGTTTTTCTTTCACCCACTAACCAGACGTTGAGACATGACTGTTTTCTTTAGACAATTATCCCTCCCTCAGAATTTGTGAAAATGCCTGTGTGTTTATAACTGTCAACAAAGGCATACTGTTTGAAAGTATATTACAGTTCGGAGATCACAAACTGCACCAAATAAAAAGGTGTGACAGTTTCTGAAAGGCTACACCTTACACCTAGTACTCTTGCTAAAAAAATATGCATCTATAGGCACTGAGACAGGCAAACACAGATCTCAGCAGTGTACCAATCAACTTGTGTATTCAGTCTCACAAAGCTGAAAATGCAGAAATATCATGCCATAAAACCATTTCAATGCTCTGATGCTCTAAATACATACAAGAATGGGTATTTATTTTCCCTGTAATTGGCATTGCTTTGTCTTCTCACCATAACTTTTACCAGCTGTACCTCAAAAAAACTTTTTTCCTAAAAATCCACTACATGTGATGCAGCTGAAAACAGAATTATTACACTGGTGTTGCTTCCATCTGCCCACTTTTCCTACAACTATTCTGGGGCTCATGGGAGATGGAGGACACTGGTGCAGCATTATAGTGCTCCCTAGGAGTGAGTCCTAAATACATAGTAACTAGTTACCTAGTCCACAACTATGTAAATAAAGAAATAAACATCTTTCAGCCTTTGCCACAATCCAGACATTCGTTTGCAGTATGTACAAATGTATGTTGTATTATTTCTGGTGCTGTTTTACTTCACTCTTCCTTTCGTATTCTGCCTGCTGATTCATCTCTGCATTTACATATAGCTTCACATCAGTTAGACTCCATACAAAATCTCATATTCTACTACTTTTGTTTTCTTGTTTTTTTTTCTCTATCTTTTACTACATCCTGTACTCTAACGTTATTCTTTTCCTAACTTTCAGTTTCATATTTCCCTATTACAAAGTGATAGAATTCTTTTTTTGTATATACTTTTCCATTTTTCCTTTGTTTTTATACACTTTTTCATCTTTAGCTTTCATTTCTTCCATCTTATTCTCTCATTTCATGCATATCTTGTCATACTTTCAGCTTACATATCTCTTCCTTTTATTTTGCATAATGACTCCTGATATTTGCACATCATTGCTTGTTTTACAACTCTGTTATATGTTTCCCACCAGATCTTTAACCATGAATGTATAAAGTAAATCATAAAACATCAGCAGGCTAACCACATGCAATTCTTTATTTCTTCAGTTGCATATATATACATATATATATATATATATATATATATATATATATATATATATATATATATACACACACACACACACACACACACACACACACACACACACACACACACACACGTGTGTGTGTGTGTGTGTGTGTGTGTGTGTGTGTACCTTTTAATTGGATTTAGGTGGTTTCCTTTATATATCTAAAAATCTCAATAAATTGTTAAATTGCTTAACTGTTTTCATATTTTCTGGTAATGTATATACTTCAGTACATATATATATATATATATATATATATATATATATATATATATACATATAAGTTGCCAATCAGATTGTTGACACTGAGAGAGGAACTATCAGAATGCAGACACGTCAAAATGTAGACAGGGCTGAGTGGGTTGGTATTAGAGCTGGGAATGTATTTGCGTGTGCTCGGCAGGTTAGGGTAAGACAAGGGGATAGCTTAAGTACTGTGTATGTTTGTTGATGCATGTGAGCCTGTCTTGTGTAGTGGTAGTGTTATGAGAAAGGTTTGTCTAAGGTAAGGTGTAAGGTTATAGTTAGGGTCATGGTTACCCTCCTGCCTGTACCACCTTACCAATGAGTGTTAACCCTAATCCTGCCCCTCATCCAAACCCTGAACCTTCCCTTAAAAAATGTTTACTGTTACACTACCACTATTAAGACAAACCATATCCTATGTATCGGTATGGTTTACAGTTTTTGCATTCCATTTTCGTTTATTTTAGGTCAAATCAATCATAGAAGTTGACTGTTTTATGTTACTGATTTTAATGTGGGTTTAGGTGTTTTTTTTGTCTGTGTACTGAGTGTCTGTATTTTGGTGTGAATACATTATGAACTGTCAGTATTGTGAAAGTCTACATTTAATGTATCTGCATTTTTAAAAATACACACACACATATATAGTTACATATATATATATATATATATATATATATATATATATATATATGTATTTTGCATTTAAGTTACCTGTGTTTTTGCATTTAAGTTACCTGTAACACATTGCATTTAAGTTACCTGGCACTTGCTCACTAAAGCAATTATATAAGTCAGCACTAAAATATTAAAAGCACTACACCCTCAAAAACTCCCCTTGAGTACCTTATTCCCCATTGGCCCTTTTTTTCAATTATAAAGGAATTCCCAATACTATTCTAGCATGTCCAAAGGTCAGTTGTGAATCTCCTCTCCGGTCCAGCTGGTGAATCTGGGAATCTTGAGGCAATGTTACAACTGCCTCATGTACACAGACAACCCTCTCCACCTCCCAACAAATTCCAACACATGCGAGAGATGCAACCATATAGCCATACTGGAGGCTAAGCTCTCTCAACTCAGTACTGGCGAAACCAGTCAGGAGGAGAAGGAAACCACACTCACTAAAATTCCAGTCTCACATAGACCTACCACGACAGCAAACCAAACAGAAACACACAAAAACATACCCGGAGGCTCTAAATAAAAATCTGCCTAAGCAGCAGAGACCTCCAAAGCAGACACCCAAGCAACCGCTACCCCAAAACAAAACACGTGCAACACATAGTTCACAAAGCCAGTGTGCCGAACAGTCACAGCCCTTAAGGCTAAACACACCTGATACACTTGTAATACGTGACTCTATCGTCAGGCACACTGACGTCCTGCTCACCAGGCTGAACAAGGAGAAGGTCATGGTGAGCTGCCTGTCGGGCGTTAGGATCCGCCACATAACACAAGCACTCAGGTCACTCCAAGGCAAGTACAAATATGACTCAGTCATTGTCTATGCTGGTGTGAATGACCTGAGACGTACCTCCTTGGACTACATGAAAAGAGACATAGAGGAGCTCTCTGAGCATGTAGTCCAGGCTGGTATGACCCTGACCTTGAGTAGCATCTTACCCTCACCAAGAATGATGCCACAATATGAAGACAAGATGATCAATTTCAACAACTGGCTTAAGTATTGGTGTCATTCAAAGGGGATCCAATGCCTGTCAGCCTGGGATGACATGCTCGACAAGCCACGATACTTCGCTAGGGACAGCTTGCACATGTCACCCCTGGGCTTTCGGATATTGGCAAATGCTCTTGCTACCCCCATAGTGCCTTTTTTAGGCAAGGCTCAAAAGACAAACCCACCTCCATAGGTATCAAAAGGGATAAGAAACTAAGAGTAATGCTACCCAACGCCAGAAGTCTAAACCTCAAGATGCACGCACTTGAAACTCTCCTTAGCATAGAGAACATCGATATCTGCGCAGTAACAGAAACCTGGTTCAAGGCTCCCGAGAGCACCCCAGCACTACCAGGTTATACCTCATACCATGCTTTTCGGCCCCAAAACTTGGACTGAACCACAAAAGGAGGGGGAGTATCAATATTCGTCAAAGATACCCACACCTCCAAGTTGGTGGCACAGCACGAAGCTTCAGAGACTATCCATGTGCAACTAACAGTGGGTAAAACTGCCTTCCAGTTTATAGCCTGCTACAGACCACCCTCCCAAACCCAGGAACCCCACTCGGCCTTCCTTAGAACATTGGAAAATATGAAGGTCTCAACAAACACCATTATATTGGGCGACTTCAACTACACAAACATAGACTGGGAGCATTACTCTAGCTCCAACACCCTAGCCCAAAGGTTCCTAGAATTTATAAACTCAAATGCTATGGAACAACTTGTTACCACTCCCACAAGAGGGGAAAATATACTGGACCTGATCATCACCAACATGGGGACTCTATGCTCCAGACCAGAAGTGTATCCCTCACTAGTAAGATCAGACCATAAACTAATCTCACTGGATATTCACATCATGACTCCACCCCCTGCCCTGAAAAACACAGTGAAAAACTTCTCTAAAGCAAATTTCACACTCCTCAAAACCGAGGTGGAATCCTTCAAAGCCCCCGGGCCTGTGGAAAATACGGCCCAGACCGCAGAATCCTTTATAAACGCATTCTATGAACACCTTCAGGAATGCATGGATCATGCAATCCCAAATAAAACTAAGACCCAATCCTCCAAAGGCAGACGTCCTGTCTGGTGGACCCCAGCCATAAACAAACTATACAATAGAAGGAGGAAGCTACTTACATGATAGAGCAAAATCCCAAAAAGGGAAGGCATCTCTGATCAGTATTAGCAAACAACTATGGGCACTCATAAAATCATCTAAGGCCAGCTTCGAGAGAAAAATTGCACAGGACACTAAGGATAATCACAAGGCTTTCTTTAGTTATGTTAGGAACCTGGGTGGGAATTCCCAGACATGCTCAGAATTAGTCCATAATGACAAAAAATACACCGAGCCCACAGACATTGCCAACATCCTAGCTGACAGGTTCAGCGCAAACTTCTCCCCCACCTCCCCACCAAAAGGGCAAATATCTATCCCAGCAGAGTGCTGCCCCCCTGACATCTCAGATGCTCAGGTAAGAGCTGCCCTCTCCAAAGCAAAAAACACAGCATCAATGGGACCAGACGGTGTCCCGGGCTGCGTCCTACATGAACTCCAAGAAGAGCTAAACCCAAACATAAAACTACTGTTCAATCTCAGCCTTACTACAGGATATGTACCCAAAGAGTGGCGTACAGCAACAGTGGTCCCTCTCCACAAAGGTGGTGCCTCAACGAATCCTGGAAACTAGCGTCCCATAAGCCTGACTAGCTTGGTCTGCAAAGCTATGGAAAAGATCATCATGGACCTCATAAATAAAGATATTGGGGACCTACAGACACTGGATCCTACTCAGTTCGGCTTTGTTAAGGGCAGATCCTGCCTCTTAAACCTGGTTGATTTCTTTGAAACAGTCACCAAGGCCATTGACAAGAGGAAGGTGGTCCACACAGCCTACCTGGACCTCGCAAAAGCCTTCGATACAATACCCCACTTGGGCATTATAGATAAGCTCACCAGCTTAAATATAAACCCCTATGTCACTAGATGGGTTGCAAAGTGGCTCAAGGACAGAACCCATATGGTTAGAATTGCTGGAGCCATGTCAGACTCCAAACCAGTTACAAGTGGCATCCCACAAGGCTCAGTCCTGGGACCTCTCTTGTTCGGTATATATTTCTCGGAGGTACAGGCCAACACGGAAGGACTGTGGCTGACCAAGTTCGCAGATGACTGCAAACTGGGTGCCATAATCGACTCTCCAGCCGACACAAGCATCCTCCAAAAGAGCCTCATAGAAACAGACAACTGGTGCCAGAGCCATGGCCTCAAGCTAAACGCCAAAAAGTGTAAAGTCATATCCTTTGGCAAAAACAAAGTGCCCACAAATTACCACATAGGTGGTAATCCATTAAGTACAGAAGAAGTAATTAGGGACCTGGGGACCCAAGTTGATAGCAATCTCTCATTTGACAACCACGTGGCCAAAGGGGTTAGAAAAACATTTTATATACCCCACATAATCATGAAGGGATTCACATCTAGATCAGGGGAGGTCATCGTGCCTCTTTACTCATCCCTCATCAGGCCCATAATTGAGTACAATGCCCCTTTTGGGATGTACCTTACCAGACACCTGCAGCAACTGGAAAGACCCCAAAAGTATCTCACCAAGAGGATCAAAGGGCTCAAACAGATGCCATATGCTGCCCGGTTAAAGAAACTCCAGCTCTACTCAGTGGCATACCGCCTGCTCGGAGGCGATCTGTGCCTGACGTATAAAGCCATGTCCAACCCGGAATTAATGGACATGCTGCACCTCAGAAAATCCAAATCCCATTGAGCTACTCGCTCGAGAGACTTGAACCTCAGCACTGAAATAAATAGGACACGCTGGAGGGACAGATTCATAACCCAGAGGCTCCCTTCACTCTGGAATAAAATCCCAGTCCAGGTTAGGCAGAGTCCCTCATTGACTCTCTTCAAGAGGAATCTTGATGAGTGGATGGGAGATCGTAGGTTTACCCCGGGTATCACTTCTGTGTCACTGTTAGACAGAGGCACAGTATACTAACCTCGAAAAAGGGCATAGCAAAATAAATTTAAAATGGGTGGCGAAAGCCAAACACATTCTGGCTAGGCTTATAAATGCCCTAGGGCAGATAGCCTAGTATGAACCTATGAACCTATATGTGTGTGTATATATATATATATATATATATATATATATATATATATATATATATATATATATATGTGTATAAAGAGTAAATATGGCAAAGCTTTCTATCTGCAGTAAATGAATACTCTTGCATGTGTTGATTTCCACTCTACAAATGAGAAATGGAAAGTTCATTGAAATATTATATTTTCTTTTAGCTATATTCTACTCATCTACTCCCAAAACTTATTTTCTACTGTATGCACTGTTAGTCAGACATATTAATATTCCTGCTTCCTATTTTGGTTAAAAGTGGCCGTCCTGTGCTTCATCCATCCTGCATATAGCAATATGCCTTCCATACCCAGTCATTCACTCATGTAACAAGTAAAAGTTAATTCAATAAGCAAGGTATATGTATCCTTGTATTAAACTAGCCCTCCGGTATGTATATTAAACACTGTCTCTGCTTAATAATCATGTAAGTGCAAATGTCAGTGCATAACCTGTAAGGCAACCACAATATTGTAAAAAAGGATAAACATGTGTCTGTTACATATTCACATTCCCTGTTAATTCCTTCAGCAAGATCATCAGTGATCAGTGACATTTACACCTGTGCCCCCTTACCTTACTATGTTGAGTATTTGAACTCCATAAATATGGGCATGCTCCAGCACAGAAATTTGCATGGTATCCCTTGGGCTCATGAATCCACCTCCACCCAAGGTCCCTTTTAAAGTCAATGTATAGTTGACGTAGGCAGCAGTTGTCCTGTATATTCCTACCAAAATAGAAATAATTATGTTTAATACAAATTACATATACATTTTAAACACTGCATATCTGGAATCTATTGCTATGTCCTGAAACAGCATTAAAGAAGCTCTGCATTTCTTGAGTGACAGACAAGGCAAAAATGTGTCAACAAAGATCATGAGAAAACAAAAAATAGGTCTACAATGTGCACAGTGAGTGCTCGAATCATCACTTTGCCTTTATCTTCACCTGTGTTGAAATTACTTCTTTTCAGAAGCATGATTTGATTTTGCAAGTTCCAATACTTTGAAAATTTTAAATGAAATTCTAACAAAACAGTTAAATATAAAACTTATTACACATTTAAACTGATTTTAAAATAAGGCAAGCCCCCCCATAACCACAACATTGGTTATTTACATATTGTAAGTCTCACAGAAAGGAGAATTATTGAAGGTGCAATAAGTTCTGATGTGGTATCTCCCCAAAATCTCTTTCTGTCATTTTTGAAAGTTGCATGGAGTGCTGTTACTGTTCTCTGACTCTTCATGAGGATCCATACTGGAATACATACTCTTACTCTGGAAGTACTCTTGTTAATGCACTGGGCACTATTCAGCACTCTGGAAGTACTCTTGTTAATGCACTGGGCACTATTCAGCACTCTGGAAGTACTCTTGTTAATGCACTGGGCACTATTCAGCTTAAGAGAATGACAAATTGAAAGCATTAAATGCCTCTACATAAGTAGTTCAATGGCCAACACACTGGTCAAGCTATATGGCACAGCAAGTCAAGGGGATGTTACCTCTATCTGTAGGGGGATACCACAGGGCTCAGAATTGAGGACAAGTCTGTTTTAACTATTCTTCTCAGATATAAAAATTGATCACTAGATGACAGCATTTGCTAATGACTGGAGCTAGATAACACAATCACTTCAATAAAAATGCCACATTTTTTCTAGCATCTCCTGTAGTAGTAATAAATTCACTTTTAATGCCAACAAATGGAGTACTTTACTATTTAGCCATCATAAATTATGGCTACAAAATAAACAGTCATTGTTTTTAAAGATCTAGAGACAATAATAGGCAACAGTTTAAACTTTGACACATGTATGTACCAAAATCAGAAAAATATATTCTGCAGACCATCTAACTCTAAAAGCATGTTTAATAATTTTTTCCATTTTGGACTTCACTGATCTTACCCATTCTTGAATACAACACTGTATTTGATAGCCTTTTACCATGTATAATTTGAAAGTCTAAATCTGGAAGATACTGATAGAGAGAGATAATAGATTTAGAAACTAAACTAAAAAAAAACAGACTGAGGAACTAAAATTAAGTGTAAATATTGATAATAGAAAGATAGTTACAGCAACATTACATGGTGCCTTTCAAGACAAAAACTAAAGCTTGCGTGTTTGTACCTGTGTGTGTATATGTGTATACATATATATATATATATATATATATATATATATATATATATATATATATATAAAATTTGTGTGTGTGTGTATGTCTATATATATATATATATATATATATATATATATATATATATATATATATATATATATATAAGGGTTTACTTTTCTTTGTCGAAAGCTCATTACTTCAACAAAGAAAAGTACGACCCCATTTATGCAAAAGTGCACTTAAAGTGCACTTTTGCGAATACCAGTTCACTGAACCAGTAATAAAAACAAAAAATGACACCACAAAGGAAGTTTTGCAGGATAGCAAGCCCTCTGCATGCCCCACACCCATGCTACTTTCTATATGCTAACTCAGAGATGGCCCTACAGTGGGGAAGCAGGTATATTCCCTTATTCCCACTGCAGCGTGCTTTGGTGCTGCAGTGCTTCTCTTTATTGTTATTTCTGGTTTGGTGAACGTATTTGAGAAAGTGCACTTTCGCGTAAATAGGATCATACTTTTGTTTGCCAAAATAATGAGCTTTCGACAAATTAAAGTAGACCCATATATATATATATATATATATATATATATATATACACACACACACACACACACACACACACACACACACACACACACACACACATACATGTATATGGTTTACAGTCAAAATGACGACAGCCTCCTCATCGAACATGGTAGGAGTGACCGTCTGAATATCGACATTCATTTGCACGCCCGTTCAGAAGGACGTACACAAGGCAGGGACTCAAAGCATGGTTGGCAATGGCAGTTGCTAACATAAGATTGACAATACGTTGTTGATCTTGTTGCATCAACTTTAAAACCTACTTAATATGTATGAGTCGAGGATATGTGTAGCGGAAATCACCGTTTGCAGTTGTGATTTTCATTCTTTTGATAGTAAACCCATATATATATATATATATATATATATATATATATATATATATATATATGATTTTATCATAACTGGTTGACAACACAAATGGGACAGAAAGAAATAGACAAAAAAGAGAGTGAATGCACAAATGAGTGACGTACAAAAAATAAATAACTAAACATTGACAACTTCTCTCCCACAGTCAGTAAACCTCAGCTAAAAAACACAGCTCAAGCATTGTCTCAGTAGTGGTACTAGTAGATAAAGGGTTTTTAGTAATATAACGTATAAGGTTAGGGTCAACACACAAGTAAGGTGGGCAGGGCAGCTATTAAAGACAGCAATAAATCAGACTGAGCTAATAACCGGCTCAAAAAGTTATGAATAAACTGCATTATTTTAAAGAACTGGAGCTCTAATACAAATATATTGTTGCTTCCACTCTTTTTTTATTTTAACACAGCTGGGGGCTTAATAGCCCAATTGCTATTTCTTTAAGTTTTTTAAAGTAGCAGCACATTATTCAGTAAATATAATGCTAAAACCATACAAGCTGTCTTTATTTAATTACTGGATAAGTCATGAGCACTATGTGCTCCCTACTAATAAAATCTTTGCTTCACATGGAATAAAGGAATTAAGAAAGAAAAGACTGAGAAACCTTAACAGCAATAACAAACTGCCTCCATCTTTTATAAATTCCAGTTTCTTTCTCTGGTGACTAAACCATTTCTTCACATATACAGTCAATAATTTAGAAAATGATTTTCCCTTCTGCTGTGGATCAAAATGGAAGTCCTGCTTTTGTGCACTTTAAGCAAACCAGTAAACACTGACACTGCTAGATGCTTTTTGTTTACATAAATTCGTACTGATATTGTCAGTCCTCTGGCCAGAACATTTACAAGTCCAATATGGCCAGTGGCCCATGTCTGCAATCTCACATGACAGCCACTAGAAAGAGTCATGCTATACACAGGAAGCAGATGTGCTCTCAACATCAGTGATTGCACTTCAGATTAATAATGGCTCAGTTTACTGCTTCAAATAAATAAACAACACGCACGAAACAATAATGACATGCTGGAGACCATCATCTAACTGCAGGACACCCAAACAACATGGGTGTTATAACAGTGGACAACAGCCTCTCGTATGATTAAGCTGAGACTGGACATCTGCCACCCACTGCAGCATCTCATCATTGGCTCTTAGATCTGCAGTAGTAAGACAGCAGGTGATGAGAGTGGGAGAATAAAGCAAATCACTAGGAAGAAGGTTTCATCCTAACCTGAAAATCAGACTGGGGTATCTGGGCTACGAAAAGGCCTTCTTACAGTCATAAGCCCTTCACTCTAGGCACCATTTTCATGATCAACGCAGATTGCTCCACTCTACCTGTCCCTCTGGAACCTCTGTACAAGCTGTACATGGTAGGGCATTAAAAGAAAAAAAAAACAGATACTTTCTTGTAGGGTGGGGGACCTCATCTGTGCACCACAGATTATAGAGTGGGGGAACTCATCTGTGCAGCACAGATTATAGGGTGGGGGAACTCATCTGTGCACCACAGATTATGTGTTAAGAATTGTCAGTCTCACTCATGTGACTGAATGTAAATGGACACCCTGGAATTAATCTGCAGATTCCTTCTAGAGGGTTGTGTGAGCATATCAGCCCTTTGCATACAGTGTCAGAGATGAGTATACCTAGCTGCTGATTAACCAAATAGGTACATGAATATTTATTTATTTTTTTTTATTTTACATTTGTTGACCGGGCTAGTCCAACTGGATACATGTCCATTTTCAGTAGAGACCAGGGGAGATAAGCTCTATTAAGCTAAATAAGTAGAACAAACAAAAACACTACTACTAGATATATATTTACAGAGATGAGGGTTTGTTACAGTCCTCAGTCTTAAAGTTTAAAAAGCAATTCACTACTACTGGATACATAACTACAGAGTAGAGGTTATGGCAATTATCGTATTGAAAACAAAAGGAATAAAATATTCGACCCTTCATGAGGAAAAGAGGTTTCTAATATTTACATAGAAGAAGCATAAGCTCACAGTAAAAAAGCTTGTTACACAGTTAAAAGTATGAGCTTGATTATAGTAAGACTAGGCGAAAGGCAGGAAGTGAGGAAGTTTGCTAACCATAATATATGAAATTTGGGAGAAAAGTATATATAAGAATCAGCAATAGTGAGTGTGTTAGTGTGGATTAGGACATGGGAATAGCCATTGAGTTTTAAGGAGTATTTTTAGTTGTTTTTTGAACATAGGTTTTTTGACATGTTTATAAAAGAAGTACAGAGGTATTCTTGCATGTATAGACATAGCACACACATCATGTATTTTAAGTCTACACTAAAGACACAAATGTGTAGGCTGACAACCATATAAATATTATTTTAAGTCAGAATCATTCTGTTAATTGAATAAGGAGTAGACTTCAGTTTAGCATAAATAGTGTTAGAAAAACAAGGACTGCTGTGCATTGTTCTGTTGAAATCAATGCAGCACCAATGTAATTAATAAGACAGATCAGCATGCTGGGCTATTTTTTCATTTACCTGTTCTAGAGGTAGTGTTTTCTTTAACATTCTCATGGTACTGGTCAGCTCTGCAATAGCCAAGTGGGTGATAATAAAAACTAGCCTGAATGTTATACCCATCATAAAAGATCGTGGTCACAATGAGATTTCTCTTGCCTTTAAGATACAATGTCTTCAGAGTTGTTGTTGTGTCTTTCGGCGTTTCCCGGTTAGGGCTCGCCACAGTGGAACTCCGGTCCGCTAATGATTGGCAGTTGATTTTTATGTGCCAAGTTGCAAGCCCTGATGCACAACCTTCAACGAAGGTACGCCCATTCACTCATGTCTCCATGCAAAAGACGCTCTAGCTGAGAGTCGAACTGGACAGCGTCTTACTGTGAGGCGACAACGCTACCGCAGCACCACCACCGCAGATTACAGTGTCTTCAGAATTACTAGAAAAATTAAGAGGATATACAGGAGCAGGATATGGGAGTGTGGAGATAAAGTGTGATTTACAAGTTCAACTGAAGTTAATCAAAAGCTGACAAAAACAGTCCACTCTCTGTCCATTTGAAACTACTTTTGATTAAATGGTGTTTGGGATACTGACAAGGAATCAACATGTAGTAACATATAACTGGCAAATTTTCACAGCAGCACTGTAATGGTTCTATATTGCTGGTGTTAAAGATAATTTCACTAATTAACAAAATCAGAATTATAATGACTGTCTATCAAAACTTCTTAAAAATACTGAAGGTGGGACTGGGCTACCTGGATATTAATGTATTCTGACTCTAATGCATTCAAGGTTGTCAAGCTAACAAATGTAGATTATAATCTAGTTGCTATGTATAATATTAAGTTGATAGGCAAGCTCCTTTACCTGTTCTGCTTTCTTTTCCCCTGGTAAAATGGGGTATAATTTCAAATATTGCAGATTAGATATGCTTACTAACAGCATAAATCCATGTAGAAACGTTGCCCTGTATAAGCATGCCATTATCTGAAGAGAATAATAAATTAGCATTTCAAGTTCTTAACTTGATGTCTAATGATTTCAGAGCAGGTGATAAGTAGCAATGTTACAAAATGTTGAAAAATGGAAAATTTTGTTAAAGCTAGAAGGAAGTCCTAGCATCCTTGAGTATATAATAGTTACACCATACCTGAAGAGGACACTTTTAACGCATCGTTTAGTGTTAGAAGTGGTAAGAAAGCTGTACAGGTTCAAACATGTATATTATACATACTGGTGGTTTTAGAACATGGTTTCTTTCTGAAGAAAAGCTTGTATGTATGAAAGCTAAAACCAAATATTGTCAGCACTTTAATAACTTATTCATTAAATGAACACGATTTTGGGAGTGATCCAGAATTCTTTACATGCTATTTAAGTATTTTGACACAGACTGCAATGAGTCACTCAGTCTGTAAAATGCATCAGAATGGACAACACCATTACTGATGATTGAATATAATTATGTTAATGTAAGAATGGAAAATTATGCAGCTGATGCAAAAACAGGGATGTACTATAGCTTGGAGAAGAGGCCAAAGTCTGGAGAAGTTTGAACTGCACTATGGCAGCCATGGAACTGATTAATGCAACTTCAAGCTTTCTGTACAATTCAGTAGAAATTACTTCTATGTGTCTATGAATGTGTAAAAGCCAAGCCATCTGGAAGAGACAGTCGTTCATAGGTTCATAGGTGTGTACTAGGCTAACAGTCACTAGGATCTTTTTAAGCCTAGCCATGCATCCCAAATTTCTGACAAGTTCTGTTACCCTTGATAAGTGTAAGCAGGGGCTTGGGAGATGAAACATTTACAAGCAGGGGCCTGAGAGATGAACCATTTACAGGCTGCTTCTGTCCATTAGAGACATAGGTGTCAATCAAGGGATGAATTTCATGTTCCCCATCCCCTTCCAAAAGAAGTGGGTCCTTTAAAAAATGGCAAAACAACTGGTACTCAGTGCAAACTATAGTCAGGCTTGTCTTGTAAAGCCACACCAATTATTTATGTATACTTTGTTGACCAGTTTAGTCCCAGTAAGTATGTGCCCTACTTCAAGGGGGGATCTCAGATGATACCTATGCCAATCAGTGGACATTTTGACAGGCTACTGGTGAAAACTCCTCCTCTTCTTTTTTGATAAATGCCATGAGCCACTACAGCTCAGGCAGTGGGACATCAGTTTGCCATCTCATCTGAAGGATAGCTCCTCAGGAGTTCAACATATTCCTTTTGCCACACTACAGTATCAGTAGTAGAAAATGAATGTAAGCAGCTGATGTGGGGATAGAACTCATAATCTTTCAATCTCCCACTGTTAAAGTTGAACATGGCTACTTGTAGAGTCACTGACTCTGTTGTAGGGCATACCCATCATATAATTCATATTGAATACAGGGCAGTATTCATAGTCAGTAGTGCAAGTGTTTTAGAGGAATTTAGGGTGAGTGCGGAAAAGTGCAGGTAAACCATGATTTAATCGAGGCCAGTTACACTACTTTGCTGTGTCCCCGAATGTGGGTATGAAAAGAATTAGATGAGAAGGTAATGAGAAGTGACATAAATGTTCTCATGCTAATTAAGGCTAATTTATGCCAAATGCAATTAATAAGTCAGTTTTTCCTGCTTTTCCACAGATGTGGTACAAAAAGGGAACATTTGTCAAAAGTGCAAGAGCTGCAATTAAAGAAAATTTGTCAAAACTGCAAGACTATCGCTTGAGGCAAGCTTTGCTATTTCTACATCAGGGTTGCTTGTCTTGGCTGGGCCAAAACTACCTGCATCCAGTGGTGCTCGCCCACTAAGAAGGTAAAAATATAGGCAAAGGATTACTGATTATAACTTTGATAATCGTGAAATCCTTGATAGGTTTAGAGTGAACAAGGACTTTATAAGGATCTTAGTGGGCATGTTTGACCCTCACAGGGAGACTGGAAGAATGAGTGGACTTCCTATACCTGTGGACACCAAAGTATGCATAGTCGTCACTATACTTGCTACAGGAACCTTCCAGAGACAGTCTGGGGACACCATGGGGATTTCACAGGCTTCTGATCTGAGGATACTGAAGGAGTACCTGGATATACTCTTGGCACATATGGATCAGTACATCTATTTCCCGGTGTCACCTCAGGACCAAGTTTGGACTACAAGTGCCTTTTATGGGATGGCACATTTCTCTGAGGCACTCAGTGAGATAGATTGCCCCCATGTGACAATTAGGGCCCCTCCTGGCCCACAGGTGAGTGGTACCGCAATAGGTAGGGCTTCAATTCCATCAACTGCCAGGTAGTGCATGATGCATGAGGATGCATCATCAACATCTCTGCCCAGCATGCTGGCAGTGCCCATGATTTCCACACCTAGCAGACTAACTCACTCTACCACCTCTTCCTGCATGGTGGGATGTCCAGTGGTCATCTTGTCGGTAAGTGGAATTTTTTTTTTTTTTTTTTTTTTTTTTTTTTTAGTACATAGCTATTAATGTTAAAGGTAATTGATGAAATTAATCTGTATTTTCTTTTTGTTTTCCCTCACCTTTCTCTGACTTTTTTTTTTGTAAAGGATTACCAGATATCCACCGCAGTTATGGCTCATGACTTTGGTGAGAAATTCTTCTGGAGCTGCAGGGAAGATATATAACCCATATTGTAACTGAGAGGGTGTTTGGCCTCCTGAAGAGTCATTTCATTTGCCTGGACAAGTGTGGGGGTGCCCTTCCGTATGACCCAGTTACTGTATGTAGAATGTTCACTGCCTGTTGCATTCTGCATAATACGATTATGCGCTGGTGTGGTGTTGAAGTGACACATGCTGTCATTGCAGGTCCCAGTTCTAGTCCTACTATGAATAATGATGACCAGCTGGCAGTAGTAGTAAAGAACCCTATGTGGCAGGCTTGTGCATGACATGCATGACATGCAGGCATGCAGGTTAAGAGGTGGCATCTAGTCGAGAACTATGGACCAGGGCATTCTGGTTAGTGCTTCCTATTTTTTTTTTTTTTTTGGTTTAAAAAAACATGGAGAGTATAACTGATGCATGCAGTGATATGTGTTGGCTAAGCTGTGGGTGCATGGTCTATTCATCAGACATTCTCTCTCACATCTAAAAATATTTTGTATTACTAGCTGTTTGCCTGAGTGCTCATTGATTCCTATACAATGATGCTGAAAGGTAGCAAATCAATAAACAAGTCAACAGTTGCATGTGCAGTATTTAATAACTTTTTTTTATTATTATTTATTTAGTATTCAATAGAAACAGGTACTGTCAGCAGTGAAAAATGTAACTTTTATTTTCAATTTATCTGTAAGAATTAAGCTGCACTGCCCATCAGATGTCTTTCTTACTGTCATGTGAAACAGTAATGATGGCAGTATCTCTCTTCATTTGTGCAGTGATGAAGTATTTATGTACTTAAGATATGTACATAGACTTCCATCCTCCCCACAACACAACTGCATTTAATCACAAATGTACAACACTGCAATTTCAAAATATGGTGAAAGTAATAGCTGGAAGGGGAATAACTTTGCATATATGTCCACCCCAACCCACTACACAAACATACTTATAAAGAAATGTTAAGTCACAGTAGCTCCAGATCAAAGGAGTTGTACACATCTCCTATTGATAAGCCTGGTGATGGTGCAACAGATCTGGAAGATGGGCTACCATGAGAACTGCAAAGTGAGTTAGTCTGATGGTGTGATCTAGAGGAAGAAGGTGATCCTCCTCCTGTCAATTACCTGGCAGTGCTTTGTGGCCATGACCTTGACCTGGAATGCAAGGTTCCCCTAGATGCAGATGACCTTTGACATGGTCTGTGACAATTGTGTTGTGATTGATCTTTGTGAGTACTGACATTACTGTCTTGACAACCAGTGTTAATATCATGAGATCTTCCCCCATGTGTTTGAACAGTCCCCTGTCCCCTTTCCTGGGTAAAACTGAGTCCAGCTTGACTCTGGTATGACTGAAGCAGTGTACGAATGGAGGCTGCAATGGATGCCTCTTGTACCACCATACTGCACATCAGTGACACTGTAGCATTATCCTGTCTCTCTGTAATTGTTTGAAATCTTCACACATACCCTGTAGGACTATAAACATTTCTAGCTGACTCTCTGTTGCACTCGTTTGAGCCATAACAATGTCACAGCATAACTCCTGTTGTGCTGCCAATGCTTTACATGTTTCCCGAGGTAGTTCAAAATAATTTCTGTGCCTGGCACCTCTTTGTAATGTTGTCACTGTGGGCAAAGTGGCCTCAGATTGCCTGCCTTCATCCTGACACTGTTCTTCTGCCTGAGGAGACACTGGTGTAGATGTGCCTGTTTGTTCCTGGTGTACAAGTGTGACTGGAATGTCTGCCTGTGTTTGACGTTGTGATGCAGTGTCACTTTCTGTAGAGTTACTAATGTGTTGTAAGGTGAAAAAGCCTGTCATTACACTGGGAGTCTGCCTGCCATTTCCCTCAGGGTGCCTCGTAAATACAGCTGCATTATCATCATCATCATCATTATCAGCAACACCCATTCTACTGCTGACTTCATCCATATTTATTGGTACAGTTCAACTGTTTATTTCTGATGCTTAGTCCATAAAAGAGATCATTACAAGACATTAATACTGATACAGCATATGGTACAGCATACTTACAGGGTTAGATGGTGGGAAGCTTACCATGAAGTCTGCCTTCATTTTCATTAGCTGCTGATGTACAAGGCTGATCTACTAATAATGAATTTAATTGAGGCGTGTTTAATTATAGCACTGTTTGTTACTATTCACTTTTAAATATTTAAAAGGCATATGCTCTAAAACAATGTTCACTGCATCATAAGATCATAGGAAGTTACTAGGTTATTGGCCCTGAGGCCCTTACAACCCTAGCCAAGAATTTAACCCATGTTCCCACAAGTCAGCACCTGATACTCCTGTTCAGTAGGGACACAGGTGGAATCTCAGGGGTGTATTTTCTGTTCCCCATCCAGTTATCTAGGTTGTGCTTAAAAAGGGATAATGAGGGACTCTGCTTGACATGGAGAGGGTGTCTATTCCACTGAAGGTCTCATGAACACAAATGTGTCCCACCAACAAGTCCTATTGATGTTACAGACCAGGTTGAGGTTGCGAGTGTGGGTTACTCAAGTGGACCTTGACTTGTGGATATGCAGCAGTTCAATCAAGGCAAGGTCTGAGATTGCTCTGTAAACCAGACAGAGGTCACCTCTGAGGAATCTGTATGAGCCTGATTATAGGGACAGGACTTTTAGCCTATCTGTGTAAGGTAGATGTTTGAGGCCCTGGATTCTCCTGGTGAGGAACCTTTGTGGACTCTCCTGCTGCTGCATGTGTTTTGTGAGGTACATGCCGAAAGGGGCATTGTACTCAATAATGGGCCTTATAATGGAAGAATACAGGGATGTGGATCTTCAGGATGAGTGCAAATGCTGCTTCTGCAACACTGGTTTGATGTCCATGCCACCTCTAATTATTCCTGTTGCACCATTTTCTGTATCATAGTCATCCTCATGGATGGACATAAGGAATTAATCATCTGATATTAACTTAAGATTCGGAGCGCCCCCTGCAGTGGTCCTGTAAACTGCATTCTGCCTGGCCTTCTAGCATGTCCTACCATATCATTTGCCCTTTTCTTGCACTATGCCAGAGATCTGTTTCAGCCTCCAGCTGTATTGATTTCAACAACTACTTGGCTCCATGCTTTGCTCCTCTCGGCTTGTCTGGGCCCCGCTCTACCAAGCAGCAGTTTGCCATATGTCCTAAGAGCTGCCATGAGTACACAGTTTTCTTCACAGCTAAAAAGTTATCATGTCTATACCTGAATCCCGTATTTTCCATCTGTACTATACAAGAAATATAAATAAATAAAAGAGCTACTGTCAGACACCTGCCACAGTACTGTCTGCATGGCATCAGTAGTTAAAGTGTTATCCACTGCCCTGCTATTCTTGCCACCAGCACAGATATAGAGACAATCTAACATAAGTGGGATTTCAAAGAGTACAGCTTCAGATTTTTCAATACAAGAATGCAGTACCATCTGCCATTGCCAGTTACTTATCCCTTACTGGCATAAGTAAAACAACAGTTTCACTACACATCTGTATTTCTGTTTTGCACACATTAAACACTGATCAGTTCAATAACAAGATCTAAATTACATGGACAATAACAATGATGTCTTATTCAATTACATTTTCAACATACAGAAGCACATGCCAAACTTGCAAGCAGTTCCCCATAATTAAGCACTCAATAAATGTAAAAGCACAATACTGTTTAAATGCATTGTAACTGACCTTTAAAACAGTATGACAGCAACTATTAATTGCCCTCAGTGACTATTACTTATTTTATAAAGTTTTTATTGCTTTTGGATGCCTGAGGTATCCTAAGTAATTTGCCACCTATCTCGACTACTCGTGAAACAGTATGGTGCAGATGAGCCTTATGGCATAAATTCAGGCCTATGTACATGTTTAGTATGCAAATTTGGTGAATATATACGCATGTCTATAAGTCATATTATAACACAAACATGTTACGAAGTACGTCAGCATTTTCTGATTTTTTGCATATTGTGAACTCGCGTGACATGCTACATGAAAGAGTCTAAGAAGGTGTAGGTGCACTGCAGATGTTTACGGAGTCTGCAACACTCCACAGCAATGCCAAGCTGTTTGTAGACACATGCTATTTGGCCAAAACTAGTTAATATACAGATATGCTGGTAAAATTCAAAATGGAGTAATCTGAATGTCAGGTTGCAATGAATGTGAATGTTAATCCCTGGCCAAGCAGGTTTGTATGTCGCACCCTAACAAGTAATATATATACAAAAGTCCTAGAAATATTTCCTCACAGAAAGAAGGAAAAAAATGAAGATAAAAAAATGATAGGTCACACAAATGTGTGATACCAAATGCAGACACAAAAAAATGCAAAAATTTATGAAGAAATATTATTGGCGAAACCTAATTGATTTAGATAAATTTAGAAATAATCTATTGCTAACTGTATCAATTAATTCAATGAAGCCAATGATGTGATAGCTTATTCTTGCATTGCTAGTGTTTAGAAAATTAATGTTGATGCAATACATTTTATTTTAAGCGCATCACAGTGCTATATAAAAACAAAATGTTTTATTTTTACGTCCTTTGTGACACAATTATTTAACAATTTTGCTTTCTCAGGAATCCTTGAAAAAATGAAGTTGAAAGGTTTGCCAAAAAATGTGTTACCAATTAGTAGGTACTAAGGATTAAAATTCGAGGAAAGAAAGAGGCTATGGTGCAGCAAAAATAAGTGTCCTATTGTAAACAGGAGCTATGATGTAATAGTTTAAAGCCAAACACTGTATTGTGGGATACCTCAAGGTAGACTAAAAAATCAAGGTGCTGGACTCTTGGGAAGACTCTGGAATTACATGTAAAAATATAACAAAAGTATACAGAGTCCAAAAGTGGTGTTAAAATGTAGGAAGCATCAAGACATGATGGAATATACACTTTTTTTAGTCTGTAGTTGCGGTTCTCCTTTACAAAAAAATAAATACCACTTCATGTAATCAGACATCCATTTATTCATGACTAATAGAAAATACTGCTGTTACATATTAAAAGGTTACAGTAATAAATAAAAAAAAAATCAGTAAAAAATATGAAATTAATAATCTGTCCAGGTAACTCTGTAAATGTATTAGTAATGTTCAAATATCAGTAATGCTGATTGCTTGTAATACAGTTATAAATAAAACTTGATTTACAGATGTAAAGAATTGTGTAGCATTGCACTGAAAAAATTGTAAGGCCTTTTTAAATTATTACAAGAACACACAGGTAACTAAGTAAAAAGAATTGCTGAACTTAATTGTTTCTTCCGAAGTATTTCTTGCTGCACATACAACATGGCTGAAATGACACTCACCACGCTCTGGTTAGACAGACTACTGGGGGAGGGAAGTGTGGGTTACTTTGCATTAATGATGTTCAGCAAATAGCCTTTCAGAGAACAAGCTATTTTACTTCATTATTGTTCATTAGACAATGTTCAGCAGAAAAGGAAATTGACAGTTCCTTGAACTGTTTCAGCATTTGCAGTTCAGGTTTTCCACAGAGTGGTACATGCATGTTTTAAAACAAAAGACAGACCTGCACTCATATTTTATCACTACCCTACGCAATGCAGTACAATACTTACTGAATTTCAATAACACACATGTATGCATTCAACAGCTACAATCTGATTGGATAATACAGAAATGAAAATGATTATAGGGAATATAAGACACGTGCATATGTGGAATACAGTCAAATACAGGTAAACAAGATTATCCTTCGCTATTTTACCTGTAGCTGAGGAAGAAATGCAATACAATTCTCAACAAGAAAAGACAAGAACCAAGAAAATGGTGGAATCTTCTGGTAAGAGTAACAGGTGTCCATAAGATATTTATTACCCAATTAACTACAGCAGAAAAAGTACATATAACTCAGAGTAGCATGAACAGTAGTACACCAATGCTTTTAACACTGAGTTCGGTAGTAATCTTGCAAGGAAGATAGAAACAGATCAAGGAAAATGTCTTATACTGTCATTTTTAAGCATGATTAACTTCAGTAGTTAGTGATTGCTTTCATGTTTGATGATTGTGTACTGTAAAATGTGTTTGAAAAGTATGGAACTGAAACACAAAACCATTTCAATTCATCACAACTATACATAAGCACTACTCTTACACATTTGCCCAAGTTACACAAGCACTACCCCAGTCATTACTCCCAAGTGTGCATATAAGCACTTGCCATACACAACTGATCTTCAATAAAGATATTTTTCTGAATGGTTTATTGGCTTGATATCTTGTATTTCAACAGTACTGTGTGGATTTATTTTTCTATTTTGTCTCCCTTCACCACTCTTTTTCTCTTTTTATTATTTTGCTTATGCATTTCTCTTTACTTTGTTGTTTTGCTTATCTCCCATTAAAATTTTCTTTTATACAGGTTCAAATCCCTCAGGAGCAGTCCAAGCACATACCTCCCAAGCTAGGGAGAGATCACCCACTGCCTGTCTGGGGCCATCCTCGCAGGGTTGGAGTGGATGTCCCAGTGTTACAGGCACTCTGTCACATAGCAGCCTGGCAAGTCTCAATGAATGGGTGCTGTAGAATTTGGTTGAGAATCTACTGGAAGAGGTAGTAGACAGGAGAATTATCAGTCGAAGCTTCTCTTCAATGTATAGAAGTTGGTGCCAACCACCGCACCAACACAGGCCCCTACCCACTCAACATCGGGGACCTGCACTACAACACCATCTCGCAGTGGACATGTTTGAGGGTCTGTGGACCAGGCACACAGATGAGACTTCCTCAGACTCTCTTTCCTTACCATTTCTCCTACACACTGTTCCATATTTCCCACCCACACTATCCTGTTATTAAAAAAAACAGAATCTGAAAAATGGGGTTCTATCCCCCGACAAAATCATAGTGCCCATGCTCTCCCACCTCCTCCAGCTCAAACCTTTTTGATGTCTCCTTTGTGTGTTCCCCTCTGTCTACCCTCTTTCAATATTTCCTATCACCCCCTTTCTATTCTTAAATGAGACCATCAGGATATCCCGAAAAGGATATCCCTACACGAAACTGTTGCAACCCCTTTAATATGTGTGTGTGTGTGTGTGTGTGTGTGTGTGTGTGTGTGTGTGTGTGTGTGTGTGTGTGTGTGTGTGTGTGTGTGTGTGTGTGTGTCTATATCAATATAACATATTTGCCCTTTGCACATGTGTTCTGTGTCATGATTGCAAAATATCTTATTGGATCAGCCAGCGTATCTGGCTAAATGATTAAACAAATAAATAAAAATAAAATAAATTGGTTGATGTAGACATTTACAAAGGATGTAATAGCCTTTCAGCCAAGAGAAACTAAAAGCAAAGATGACAACTATGTTAGTGCAGTCAAGAAAGCTGGCACAGAAGGTAGTCCAAACAAAAAGAACACATGAGAAAATCAAATGAGAAGTCCACCCAGTAGTCAGCGTTTAACAAAGTAAATTCTTGAAGAAAGGGGATAAAGTACTGAGGTGAGATGGATTTTGTTAGTTTATCTGTGGCCCTTGGTATCTCACATAGTAATCAATGTGTTGGACAGATGCTATAATTGTACTTCTGGGGGTGATTAGGGGGTATAGCTGGAGGTATTAATCACTCCACTCTTCAGAATCCCAAATATATTTCTGAAAAAAAATTGTGCTTCTGGGATGAAAGGAAATGCTGCGTGCACTCCATGTAAGAGAAAATTAATTGTGTGACTTACTGCTAGCAAGGGTGAATATGGCTAAGTAGATCCTCTTCCTTAAGTAAATAACAGTGCACACTAAGGTGAAGAGACTACTTGTCAGCACAGTATCTGAAACTGGCGCATCTTTAATCCACTTCCATGCTGCCAAGTGCTGCCCTCTAAACCTAACCATTTGTTTTCATTTCTAGCTGTGGTTTCTTCCAGTAAGATATGTGCTGCTGCTGCTGATCACAGGAATAATCTCCTAGGTGAGTACAAGGATAGCTGCCTTTTTCGGCCATTTTAAGCCAAGCCAGTTTCTCTCAAAGGTGACAATCAGACCCTGTACCTTGTCCCTGTAAGGTAAGCACCTTAACCATTATGTTAACTCCCAACACAAAACAATGTCAAGGAGTGTGTTAGATCTGGTATACAGATAAATATTGCATGCCTATCTGAAAACCAAATAGTGACCAAAGGTGAGAATCAAACCTTGTACCTGTGAGGTATACACCTTAACCATTATGCAATTAAGGTATTTTATTATGAAAACAGAGGCAATACGTTTAACAAAAAAACACTAAACCTCTGTTTCAGCAAGGAGAAGCAGGAACTAAAATGTGTCTTATGTGCTGTTACTTGGTAACCACCTGAGCTGGATTAAACTTTAATCTCAGATGTGGGAAATCATGACCTGAATAACACACTTGTGGGTTACAGAGCTATAAGGTGCTTCTCAGAAGTGAAATAAAACACAGTTAAATGCTCCTACAGAAATATGAATGTGTGCATTATCGATGACATATATTTTTAGTGGATGCAGATCATAAACCATATATTTCTTAACACATCAAAATCCAAAGAATCCTTGATTTTTTTGACAAGATCAGCTGCACTAACAGGCTGAGATTTACAATGCTCATACTGTGACTAGAAAGGATCTCATCTTTATTATACATGTTAAAAACATGCTGACTCTTTAGTGTGCCTCATCTGAAATAGACTGGCATCATCTAGCTGTTGTGTATCATACCTATTTATCTACTGTATATACTACTGCTGACGCCTCCATTCAGGGCAGGACATGCACACAGATGCACTAAAAGACAAATATATAATGCAAGCACCACACCCCAACTATATATGCTAACTCCAGGATCACACTCCAGTGGGGAAAAGGGCATATACCTTTTACTTGCCTTACAGTACTCTACACTGTGCCATATATACTAAGTTCAGTTCAGTAAAATGAGATTCAGTGAAATGAGTTTTTAGTAATTTTCAGCAAAGTTGTCAGGATGAAATGAAATTCAGTGAAATGAGATTCAACGAAACAAAGTAGACCCATATATATATATATATATATATATATATATATATATATATATATATTTATATATATTGTGTGTGTGTATGTATGTTCATGTGCATGCATGTAAATGTGTTGAAAGTCCGACTCTTTATTAACGTACTTCTTTGGTTTGAACACAAGCACCACTGACTAAAATGATCAGGATCCTCATTAGTCTGGTGTACATTAGAAACAGTACTTATAAATATGTACAAAATGAGTGTACAACTCAAGATTACTGTCAGCAAACACAGCTGTTAGCAGGAATGGCATGTAATCCATTTTTCTCTCAGAAGACTGCAGCAAATACAGTTGTTCAGGGAGCACTGAGCATATATTTTTTCATCACAAGGATACAAAACACTGCACTAGGAATGTGACACTACTTCAGAAGCACAGTTGTTAATTCATGGCGTATTTGTCACAGGACAGGTAAAAGAATATTTCTACCCACTTTTTTCTTGTTCCCTTGCCATCATAAAACTTGGATAAGTGAATGTTTTACACCACTAGCTTTAAATCATTACACTAAATCCATTATAACAATGGAATTAAATAAATGTGACCCTGGACCCAAATATAAAGACAGCAATAAGTCCACCTGATGGTATTTTTAATATTAGGTACAAAATTCATGTGAGCCATGTCCCAATATAGGTCACAAAGTTGATTTAACTAAACATTTACACATCAATCTTCTTGTTTTACTGCTAAGCACATTTTTGCTGTTTAAGAAATGTAATTGTTGTGACTTAAACCTCCTTTATTAAAACAAAGTGCCTATCATTAAAAGTTAATAAATCTACATGTGTGACTGACTGCTGCTGACAATTACCCAAGTACGTGCTTGGGTTCAGAGCAGGGTCACAGTCAGGAGACCTTAAAATGCTGCTGAACCTGGCAGAACAAACTCCTATTCATTCACACTGCATCTGCTCTAATTAAAAGATCCCACATATTTATTAGCATACAGGTATCCTGAAGCCACTATAACACTAACAGACAAACTCCAACATGTGATTTTGTTGCCAGGAGCAACATGTTATGCAGTTACTGTGCACACAACTCTATTTTCTGATAATTTCCTGTCCTCGGGTGCCTCAGTAATTATCTCAACATAAAACATGATTTCCTGGTAACATATCTGCTGCACCTTTCATTGCCTCCAAGCTATGACTTAAATAAACTGCATTCCATATGAGCAAATGACATTCTTTCAGCTCAATGTTATATATTTGTGCTTTGTCAAAAGAAAGTCTACTGTAAGTAAACTTATAAATTCTCATTCTCAGATGCTCTGGAGAGTGCCTGGCAGGTGCAGTCAGGAGAGCACCATCTTGGCCCAGGGCTAATAGAAGTCAAAGAGAAAGAAGAGAGTACAACACTAACAATACATGTTTCCAGTGTATAAACAGAACCCCTAGAATGATGGCTGGGAAATAATGACAGGGGTATCAGTACGGTGAGGTACACAGTATAAAGCAGCTGCATGATAGTGTCCAGGTTCAGCTTGCCTGCATTTTTCTGCCATGAGTACTTTGAGGTATATTACACTTAGGGAATTAAGCTAGAGTGTCATCCTGTGGTAATGTGTTGTGCATTCAGGATGTGACTGCCTAAGAGGTAAAGTCACCTCACTTTAGTAAATGTCACCTGTTTTTCCTCTTTTCTACATAATATGCTGGAGATAGTGACTTTTTCAGGGGGTCAAACCCCCTTGCATCTCCCATGTGCCACCTGTAAATTATATATACCAATTTCAAGATCGCACTACAATGGAGAAAAGGGTAAATTCCCAATTAAAACATTTCTATGTAGATCATAGACAAGGGAATTTACCCCTTTCCCTACTACAGTGTGATCTTGCAGTTGGTATATATATATATATATATATATATATCAAAATCCAGTAGTAGATGCCCACTAACGTGAAAGTTCACTTCACTGAAAGTGCACTTTCGCGAACACCATTTCAGTGAATTGTTACGGACCTTAGGGTTAGGGCTTGGGTTAAGGAGAGTGGATAGCTAGTAGGGCTATCCACTATCCTTAACCCAAGCCCTAACCCTAAGGTCCATGACTACCGCACCACAGTGGGGGAAATTGTATGTCCTCCATGGTGCAGTAGTCACGGACCTATGTCCTCCACTGTGGTGCAGTAGTCACGGACCTTAGGGTTAGGGCTTGGGTTAAGGATAGTGGATACCTACTAGGGCTATCCACTGTCCTTGACCCAAGCCCTAACCCTGAGATCCGTGACTATCGCACCACAGTGGAGGGCATTCCTCGCTCGTTCTAGTGGTGTTCGCGAAAGTGTACTTTCGGTGAAGTGCACTTTCGCGTTAGTGGCATCTACTACTGGATTTCGAAATAGTGTAATTTCAATCTCTGGTAGTAGACCCATATATATATATATATATATATATATATATATATATATATGTATATATATATATATATATATATATATATATAATTAAACCTGCTTGCAAAAACATAGTTTTTTTAATGTTTGAGTTTTCAGAAACTCAAACATGTGGTCTTGACCATATGAATTTCAAGTTTTGAAAAATTCAGTAATATGATATAAATTCATATAGACATAGCTTGATGAATAGATTGTGGGGTTGAGAGTCTTGCCCCATATATCAGTGGGTTGTGGGGGTGTTAACTTGCAAAAACTAACTTTAAAAGAAAAAAAGCAATGTTCAATAACATGCTGTTCTAATTTTTGGAAAGTTTTATTAGTAATTCAGTATTTCATACTTATGAGTCTCAAACTTACAATAGGGAGCCATACTCTATTAGGGGCATATTTTGGGACTTGTGATACCACCATTCATCCAAAAATTCATTCCCTTAAACCTACAGCACAGATACTCCATATATTACCTTCACATTTTCCATATATATCACATTAGGAGTATCCATGGTTAGGCTATTTGCTTATTTGTCTGTCTACTTTTAGAGAGAATATTTAGAATGATTTGATGTATGATACTAGACCAGATTCCCAAAGGTTTGAGGCAGTAAAGCACAGCTTTGCACTGAAAGAATCCCTGCCTTGACCTGCTGATAGCACCATAACCTTACATGTGCATCAGGAAGGGAATGTGGTACCTTAACATATTATTTTCAGTAACAGAGGTATTTGCTGGCTCTCTAGCCGCAGAAATGGTTGCTACTCCAAAGTGTCTCCCTGTGCTATGCCTTTATTTCTCCAATTTCAATTAATTATGCACTCACAGCTTGAGTCAAGACCAGAACAAGTCCCAATGATACCTGTTAGCATGCATCCAAAGATTTCCTACCAAATTTTACCAGACAGAACAGATTTTCCCAGCTATCTCAAACAATAAGAATTGTAAACTGCAGTGATTGTTTTACATTCCAAATCCCAAAACATAAGTGTATCAAAACTGGCAATGAAGAAATTTACTGTAACGTTAAAAAGAAGAATTTCAAGACAGAAGAAGACTATTACTTCAAATTGTTGCAAACAAATCCTGCATCTGAAAGAAGAAAAACTACAAAAAAAAAAAAAAAAAACGAAAAGAACAAGCAAAAAACTATAAATATCAGTGACATTTCAAAATATTTTCAAAAGAGAGTGTTGCTAAGTAGGGGTAGTCAAGAGAAACAGGAATATAAACATACTACAGAAAGCAGAAATACTTTAAAGCTGAAACTCCTAAGGACTGAGAAAAACCTCTGAAGAGATTTTGAATCTGGCAATACTTGATACAGCCTCTGGTACATATATAATGTAAGCTCATACTGAAAGAGATGGCTAGCCAACTTCCAAAATGATACAATAATCCTATCATCGCCAGACACAAGATATTAAATGTTTTACTTTTACATGTGGCAAGACTGCAAGTACATTAAATATGTGAAGCAACAGTTTGATAGGCTTATTTATTTATTACTTGTTCGTGGGGTAAATAGCCTGGTCTGTTGATCCTTTTCAGACACGACCCAAGCTCAAAGAGCAGAAAATATATTAGGATCTTACTAATCAACAATATCATATACAAAACGTTTGAAAACAACATGGTTGCAGTGAGCTCAAGAAAAAAACAAATTATGCAAAGTCACAATTGCCAAAGAGCAAGAACATGAGTTCATGCAGAACTATACAAAGATAAGCAAGCCAGACAGAAAGTGTAAGATCACTGGCATTAATAAAGAAATAAATCAGTATCAGTAACACAGTCCTGTGACAGAGGAGGGTGAGAAAAAAACTGTGTTGAATCTGAAATGACATTATATAAACTATTTCATTTTGCAAGATACCTTGACAATAAAAAATCCAAGCAAAGAAAACAGAAGGATAGAAAATAAAACATATTAGTGAAGCAGAAACAGAGAAAAAGATTAATAAAGAAGATGTGGAAAATGGTGCATAAAAAGAAAGTCAAATGAACCTAAAATCAACTAATTTAATAGCTAATATAACTGAAGGAAAGAGCAGTTAAAGGAAAACTATGAGAAAGTGCCAAGTAAGGTAGGAGTATTTTAGAAAAGTGGGTGGTCATGAGGGTAGAGAATAACCTTCGGGATTAAATTAAAGGGGTACAAACAAGAAAATGTATAAATTCAACATAGATAAAAAGAGCTAAGGACTACACTGTTCGTATTTTGATGGACAATATCTTCATAGAAGGCATTGCCCAGTACTGGGTAAATAGTGTATTGAGTACAGAAATCGGTCACTTTGCTGAAATGTTTAGGATCAGAAAAGGAGATAAGAAGTTCTAATACACAGATTACAAGTCAGAGATAAATGCAGAATTAGTGAGGCAAAACAAATATACATCTGTAAAGAAAGTGGCATACAGCCATAGTAACACAATTAATAGTGGAAGTAGTATCAATGGAAATAATAAAGTACACACTCTACATAAGGAAGACAATATGAAAGTGAAGCCATAGTAAAAATATAAAAGCAATGTTGACAGGCACACATGGACCTCAAAAAACAATGTCATGGAATAACTATAACGGGTTATGACAAAGCTAAAGCTGGGGATGTATGCCACCAATGTCTATACGTACAAGTCTGACAATGAAATTCATTTCAATGTTTTTTCACTGCTAAAGCAGAAGTTAAAAAAAAATGACAACTTTCATTTTAATGTTTTAAAAGATACATCAATTAACTTCTGCAGCATTATGTGCAGAGACACTGAGCTTTGTAAATCAAAATGAAGGAGCTCCTAACAGCAGAAAAAGCAGTAAAAAGAAAAAGTAAAGTTGTATAAGTAAACTCACCATTAACAGTAGATGTTCAAACAGAGCACTGCTGCAATAGCTGAAGCTATATGGGACATATCCTGCCAAGGATTAGGCATCCAGACAGTACTCAAAGATTAAGGGTGCCTTCCAAGTACCCATATGTCCAAGGAGGCATGAGAGAGACTGCCAGTATAAAAGAAGTACAGGTACCAAAACACTGAGCTTTTTTACCTCTATGAAAAGGGAAGCTACACCCCTAAATGCTAGGTTATGTGCTAGGAGAACAGGGAAGCAAACACGGATTGGTGGAACCACACTCTGGCAGATAGATGATTTAGAAATATAAGTCTTGATATGAAATACCGCAGAAGGAGGACCAGAAGGGTTAAGAGGGAGGGCATTAGCACTGCAGCAGTGGTCTGTTTGAATAGCTAGTGTTACTGAAAATTTACTAACACATCAGTAGTATGTTCATCTTTAGATCACTGTTACAGTAATCTAAGCTACGTAAACTATTACTAAAGCTTAGACAGAGAGGGAGCAGGTAGAAGGGCCATAAACCTAGCATCCCTGGAGAATAGTCTGAGCACAACCTCCTCTTGGTCTGCAAAAGGAGTCCGTTTTATAGTGATTAGTGAAAGTGTGCACAGATAACCAAGCTGCTGCCTCAAGAACACTGCTAAAGTTCAACCCTTCCCAAAACACTCTAGAAGTAGCCATAGCCCTGGAACAGTGAATTGTGACCTTGGTGGGGAGGGTCTTTTCATGAATGAAAATAACAAAACTGGATAATATAAGATAACAATTTGATCACAGTCAGTTTTGACATTGGCTTTCCCTTCTTTGTACCTTCATAGATAATGAACAACTGATTAAAAATGTCTAAAGGCCTTTGTTTTGTTGATGTAGTATCTGAGTTGCCTTTGGATATCCACAGTATGCAAGATTGTTTCTTCCTTTCTGATTCAGTAAGAGACAGGCAGATGAGTAGAATGATTTAATGTAAATTCAGTTAAACCTTCTGGTATGAAGGAAGGTCTGGTTCTCAGTGATGCCTTATCCTTATAAAATGTAAGGTAAGGTTGGGTGACTATAAGACTATGCATTTCAGACACACTCCTAGTCATAGCAGTGAGTAATACTGTTTCTTTATAATAAACTTTAAATCAGCCTTATGAGCTGGTTCAAAAGCAAAAACTGTAAGTTAAGACCCCAAGGAGGAGTAACCTTTCACTGAGATAAAGGAAAAGGGAGATTCAAAGGCAGACAAACAAAAATGGTCAAAAGATGAATATTTATCGAGGAATAAGAAATATCAGATTTTAACAATTCACAGAGATGTAGAACCAAATGGACTTCTGCTTTTAAAGCTTCTTGGTTCTGTTTATGGCAAAAGCTAGAAAATATCTTTCATTAAGTTAAATAAGATTTTCTAGTAGCAGGTTTCTCAGCCTCCTATAATACATGCAGCACATCATCAGAAAACAGATGCCCAAGAAGAATTAAAATTCTATCATAAAGGCTATCAGATAAAGAATTTCTAGGTTGTGGTAAATCAATGACCCCTTGTGTTGTGTGAATAAATCCCTGATGTAGGGAAGTTTCTAGTAATTGCCCTTGGTCATATTCATGAGAAGGCAGAAACACTGTTGTGTTGGACAAAAGGGAGTTTCACTTGTTTGGAGAGTCTTTTTGGATATTTAAAATAATTCTGGTTATCAGAGGAAAGGGGAAGGCATAAAGGAAAATCCCTGTCCATGGGAAAAAGAAGGCTTCTGTCTTCCAAACCTTTCTGCAAGAGTTCTTTGAGCAGAATTTTTTAACAGTTTGTTATGAATTGAGACAAACAGATCTACTTGGAGAGTTCCCCACAGGTGGATAATGTCCTGGAAGACCCATGTGTCTAACATCCATTCTTGGGGATCTGTCCTGGTTTTGCTCTGAATGTCTTCCATGTTATTCTGTTCTGACAGAATACAAGTAGCTTGGAAGGATAGATTGCACTGTACTACAAGTTCCCAGACTTGCTTAACCAGTTTGCATAGGGCATACAACATGGCTCCCCTTTGCTTATGTACCACAGGACAATGGTGCTGTCTGTGATTAACATAAGGAGTCCACAAATGGTACAGAAATTTGAGGGCATTTACAAATGCAATTATTTCTTTGCTATTTATGTTATTTCCTTTTGAAACTGTGTCCCCAAAGCTTTTATACTTTGAATTTCTTGGATAAAGAACCCCAGGCAAAGTCTGAGGCATCTGTAGCAGACTGAGAAGGGACTCAGATGGAGAATGGAAGACCTGGACTCAAGGTAAACTGGTCTAATCCAGCTATCTATGATGTTCCTTCTAACAAAATTCAGCATGGAAATTTTGGAAAGACAGAGGGTGCTGGTGCCGGGTCCTTACTGGTTTGAAAAAAAAAAAACACTGAATTTTCTTCATAAATAATCTGGCTAGAGGAATCATTAGGATTTTAGAAGCCATATACTCTAGTATGCCAAGGAATTCTCTGGATGATGTAAGAACTTTAAGAGAAAAATGAAGTAATTTTTATTTACAAAAGATTTCTCCTGGGGAAGAAATACCATCACTTTTGAGGTGTCTAGCAGGTAATTTTGAAAGGACACCCTGTAAGAAGAAAAGAAATATGGGTTTTACAAGTTGAGGTGAAAACCTAGGCTGTGAAACAGATTTCTGACAAGGTGTAGAGACTCTTGAAAACCTTTAATAAAGTCTACAAAAATAAGACAATTATGCAAGTAAGGAAAATATTGATGCCTTGCAATCTGCAAAGTCATTCTCTGGTGCTATATGTTTTATGAATTCCATTGATGATGTGGACAAACCAAAAGATAAAAAAATAACTGAAAATATAAACCACAAATAGAAAATCTTAAGTTTCTGTGATGGGCATTTTTTTATATCCAATGTTACCAAGACATTTAGAAGATGGGTGAGCAACCAATTTGAACTTTGGAACCTTGACACATAGATTTTGAAGAAACAGGTCAAAAACAGGTCATTAGGTTTCCTCCTTCTAGGGTACCAGAAATATCACTGAGTTGGAATATTTTCCATAATTTTTATTTTTTTCTGTTACAGGTACTACTATTCCCTGGGAAATTGTGTGTGAATGATAGGAGGAAACAAGTGAGTTTAGTTTTGAGGAAGGGATATGTTAAGAAAATGTATAACTGCAATGTGCAAGCTTAAATGCATTAAGGGTTAAAAAGAAATGAATACATTTATTCTGCTTATTCTGTGTGAAATATGTGCAGCTGCAGGAGACCTTGATAAGAGAACAATTGACGCCTGAAAGTCTAGCATAGTCAACAGAGTGTGTATTGAGGCCAGGGTTGTTCCTTGACCCTAGGCAAATGTATCATATCAGAACTGGACAGCTAAAGGTGTGTGAGAAACAAGGGAGGGCTGAAATTAGCCCAAGACCAGGTTGTTTTTCTCAAACATGTTTTTGCAAGACAGCAATTTTCTGACCATGTCAGCAGTAAATCTAACAACATCTTCCTGTGTACATGCAAATAACTGTATAAGAACAGCATGCTGAACTATGGAAAATCAGACAAACCTTGTACTTACATGCTTTGTCTCCTTGCTGCAAGTAATAAAGGGTGCCTTGCTTGAACCTTACGTGCATTGATCTTTGTGTTTTCCTTTACAGATTGGTCCTTCAGACCGGAAACCCTCTCTTCACCTCGGATCAGACGGCCAGGTGGCTGAAACCATACGGGGAAGAAACCAAATCGGTTCTTCTTATGTGAAAAGTCCTCCGACTGAATTGTCGTCAAAAGAGGCCAGCCACTTTCTGATCTGCGACTGAAGGACGGGTTTTCCGTGAATCAGCGATCAATCACGTGGGCTCAGGTAAGGTGAATCTACTTTTTCTGTTTCAAGATCAGGGACTAGATGTGTATTGTTTCTGTCAGATTGTGTTTTCTTACAGTCAGGAATAGAAAAGGTACAATCTTGTCATAGATCAGGTGAAACAGATCAGTAGGCTTTAGGCAGTCATTCTGAAGAGACTTTAACAAAATCCGTGGTACACGTAAAAAATCTGAAGGCATCAGGTAATATTTTCTGAACAGTCTACGTAGCAAACAAAATAGGGAAAAATGGGTAATAACTGTGCAAAGACACCCAGAAACCCACCGTTAACGGAAGATGCAAAATGCATGCAGTCACAGCGTGCAGACAATATTAGATTCTTTTCAAAATGGGTTATTAAGTATGAATTTGATGGAAAATTAGAAAAATCCTCACTTATCAAACTTATCAAGCAACTTAAAACTGATTCTAAGGGTCAAGTTAAAAAGCAATGACAGTTAGGAATTCCCCAGGCACACAGGTGGCTGGAGGAAGCAAACCGCAGAGACCATAAGAACAAAGATTCGAAGGCAATGTTTTTAGATAAGGAAGACAATAACTTCACCTCCCCCTCCTTTACCAGAGTACGGAGCAAGTGGACAGGTTGACCCACCCCCATTATATCCTATGCTCACTAGAGATAGGGACATTATAAAATTGAAACTAGCTAAAGTTAGGGATCCCATTGAAACTAGGTCCCAAACAAAGGCAAATAATCAAGAAGAAGGCTCTGAATTATGGCAGGTAGTTAATACACGACCTGTAGAAGAAGAAATATGCCCACTTATAGAAGTTCTGAACCCTCAGGAAGGACAGGAAGATCAGACTCTTAACTATCCCAGTATATAGACCTTGGACTCTGGAAGATATCCGGAAAGCTACCGAAGGGATTCCCCATCCGAAACTTAATTTCAGACAATTTTCAGAAGATTTACAAGGAATGAGGCTAAGTTATAACTTAAATGGGGAAGAGATAGAAAAAGTAGTTTGACAGATTGCAGGACCAGATTGGTACATGATTTGTGGCAACTGGAATCCTCGTGACGCTGCACAAAAACCTCTTCCACATAGCAGCGCAGAATTAGACACTAGAGTGAAGGGACTTACAGACCGCATCTCTGAGAAATGGAAACCAAGGGCAGACTGGACTTGCATTAATCAATGTGTCCAGCAGGAGGGTGAATCAGTTGACCAATACTTTACTAGACTGTTAGAATGTTTTAACAACCACTGTGGGATGCAGGTTCCCAAAGATCAAAAACAAGATTCCCCATATAAACAGCAGTTAAAGAATGCATTTTTAAAAGGTAGTAGTACACCTATAAGCAGTTTCATTACAAAACACATGGTTAACCATTGAACGAGCAGATCACACTCACTACTTGAATATGCTAGACATGCTGAAAGGCATTTTAATAGCAAAAAGAAGGCGGCGGCTCAGGTATTTTCCGTAGAAGACGGAGCAGAAGTTTATGTAGTGCACCCCAGGAAAAAGGGCAGAAAAAATGCACAGGGAGGTAGGCAATCTGATCAGCAATCAGAAGACTTTGAAGGACGCAAGAAAAGGGGAAATGTTTTAAATGTGGTAAAAAGGGACATTTAGCAAGGGATTGTATGAAAAATAAGAAGGCAACAACAGAAGATAAAGAAGGTGAGGACTGACTATATGATAGTCAGGAATCACTAGAAGAGACCAGTAGAGAAAGGACAAACGAGGATGTGAAAAGGGAAGTAGAGGAAGTACAGGAAATTAATGACGGTGCAGAAGAAGATGAAGTCCTAGATTTAGCTTCATTGAGCCTGGAGCTCTAGTTAGCAGATACAAAACCAGAAGTTACACTTTTAGTGGAAGGCAGTGAGGTTACATTTTTGTGTGATTCAGGGGCCATGATACACCCCTCCAAATTACCAGACAATTCGGAGTCAACTGATTACATATTGGTCAAAGCAGCGAATGGGCAGCTATACCGGGAGCCCCTCTCCCACAATATCACCATAACAGATTATCAGGATTAACACAAAGAAGTAAGATTGTAGTTTCTGCGAAATGTCCAGTAAATCTTTTGGGCAGGGATCTTATGCAGTTATTTGGCATAGCGGTGGTTCCAACTATGCAGGGCATAGAAGAACAGTGACGAACCGACACCTTTATGGTTCAATCGGGGGGTGAAATGTTTTATTGGTACAGTCAGGACCTGGTTATGACTGGTCCAGGGACTGTGACCAAAGAACTGATGAATGTAGCCATCAGTAAGTTTCCCTCCCAGGACATTGATAAACAGCACCTGCTGCATTGCACCCTGTATTTTTGTAACACACCAGGGCCTGATAATGAGTATGAAAAAGAATTATTTAATCATCGTACAAACAGATTGGTACTAAGAAACTTATACTGAGACGCAGAAGGAAATAGTGTAGCCAGCTGTTCACTGCCCCAGGAGTTTTTGACACTTTATAAATCCAATCGACTACCACATGTTAGCCTGACCAAGAATAAAAACATACTGTGGGCAGACCTAGGGGAGAAAGTCACAAGATGGGGAAAAACAAACAGAACTGGAGTTGTCAGGACAGGGAATACAAGTGCAAAAATTGAATTGGGTAACTCAAGCTAACCCAGCTGTATATCTGCAGTCTCGCGAAGACAGCTGATGGATACTCCTGTTGATGGAAGATGAAAACGCCTTACAAGAGATACCAGAGACCCTCTAGTCAGCAGGAAAATCAGATGCAGAACTTATCTGTACTGCAGGTCCAGTTAGTATCACACCAAAATCAGCGTTTAGACCACAAAAGAGACAGTATCCCTTAAGAAAGGATGCAGAGGCAGGGATAAAACCTATCATAGCAGCATTACTTAAGGGAGGGGTGCTAGTAGAATCCCCTGATTCTCTGTGTAATACACCTTTATTTCCAGTTAAAAAAGCCAATGAAGAATGGCGTATGGTTCAGGATTTGCAAGCTGTAAGTGACGCAGTAATACCAAGGGCACCTATAGTGCCAGATCCACACACCTTGTTGAATGACTTAAAACCTCAACAAGAATATTTCTCTGTGGTAGACATTAGTAATGCATTCTTTTCAATACCAATACACCCAGACAGCCAGTATTGGTTTGCATTCACGTTTCAGGGAAAAATATATACATATACACGATTACCACAGGGGTATTGTGAGAGCCCTACTATATTTTCACAAGAAATGTCAAGTAACTTGTCAGGATTTAACCCACCAAAGGGTAGTCAGGTCTTACTTTATGTCAATGACATTCTATTAGCAGCCCCCACCCTGCAGGATTTGCAGGGAAGATACAGTAGCGCTTCTACAATTACTAGCTGCTGAGGGACATAAAGTAAATAAAAACAAACTGCAACTTTGGAAAAAAACAGGTAAAGTACTTGGGATAAGTAATATCCAAGGGAGGTAGAACTTTAGATGAGGACAGAAAGGTGGCAATTTTGCAGGCGCTGAAGCCTACCACCAAGAAGGAAATTATGCCCTTCTTGGAGACTACTAATTTTTGTCGAAGCTGGATACCAAACTATGCCTTTGAATCTGCACCTTTAACTGACCTTATTTATAAGACACCTATGGCAGTGCAGGACTTATTACAATGGACAACAGAGGCAGGATCTGCTTTCTGTAAGCTGAAACAGTTAATGGCATTCTCTCTAGTTCTGGGTTTGTCTAATTACCATAAGCGTTTTTTCCAGACTGTAAATTGCAAGCAGGGTTATATGACATCAGTACTAACACAACAACATGGGGATAAGCAATGTTCCATTGTTTACTATTCATCACAATTAGACCCAGTGGCACGATCTTTGCCACACTGTATGCAGGCAGTAGTCACGGCAGCAATGGCAGTGCAGGCTTCGGCTTCAGTAGTCTTGTTTCACCCACTCACTCTGTGGATACTTCATGCAGTCGCGATTATTTTATTACAAGAAAAAGTAGCATATCTCTCTCCTGCTAGGCATCTCTCCTGCATGACCATATTGTTGAGCCAACCTCATATGACAATTGAACAATGTACGACCTTAAACCCTTCTACCCTGCTCCCAACTCCTGCAGACGGCACACCACATCGCTGCCTGCCAATAATCGAGCAGAAGACATTACCTAGGAAAGCCACAAGGAAATAAAGCTAGCTCCAGGCAAGATACCAACAGCAACAATAGTAGTCTGCGATGAATAAAAATGTTACCTGTTTTCCAGGTATTAATGATTTTATTAGTATTAAACCTTTTCTTTATATTTAAATGTCTTGTTTCAAACATTATGTACTGATTTTTTATTTATATATATATATATATATATATATATATATATATATATATATATATATATATGTTTTTATATGCAACATTTATATTCATATATTATATGTGTAAACATGTTAGGTTTTAACTAGTATTTTTAGTAGTGTTTAAGGCTTTTTTGATAATATCTCTTTGAATGATTTTTGGCGCCAAATGTTTTAATTTCTCAAACATGTTTTTGCAAGACAGCATTTTTTTGCCCATGTCAGCAGTAAATCTAACAATATCTTCCTGTGTACATGCAAAGAACTGTATAAGAACAGCATGCTAAACTATGGAAAATCAGACAAACCTTGTACTTACATGCTTTGTCTCCTTGCTGCAAGTAATAAAGGGTGCCTTGCTTGAACCTTACGTGCATTGATCTTTGTGTTTTCCTTTACAGGATAGAATTCCTAGGCTGCAGGAGGAGTACCCCAGTGCAATCTATGCCCAATTGGAATGATTCTTAGTACCCAAAAACTCTTGTAACTGTGTGCTATAGAGAAAGATGGAGACAAAGATTCTTCAAGAGGTTCGGAGGAGTGACATTGCGACAAGGTGCTTGGGAAGAATGGTGTGGCACGTTGAGTCAGTCATTTTTCTTTGACTGTGTCTAGGCCCCATATCATGGGTTTACCAAAAGTATCATCAATGAAACTTAAGAGCCCATGTGAACTCAGAATTTATATCGGCATGAGAGTTACCAATACAAATATATACAAAGAAAGGTATTTGACAGCCATAGTGGATGCCCTTGTGAGATCAATGTCAAAAGGGTGTTTAAAAAGTTAGATACAGGGCATGGTTGTCAGTAGTTGAAACTTCGGCTAAGTCGCAAAAGCATTCCCCCTTTCTCTTTTTCTTTCCATGATGTACAAAAGCTAAAATTCGGGGTCATTTCTGCTGCTGAACTATTTTAGCATGTGATACTACAAGTAACAAAGGAAGTCAAGAATGGAAAGAACTTTAGATGAAAGAGAACAAAAAGGGAACACAGAAGGATATTAGGTTGGTCTAAATGTAAATAAAGAAAAGTGTGAGTCTGACAAGAAATCGATGACTTTAATCTATCTATTTATACCTTCCCATGTACTGCATGTCACCAGATACAGATAAGGTAAAAACAATATGCAGTATGTCAGCTCCAGCCAATGCAAAAGAAGTCAGGAGTATATTGGGCTATGTATAAATCTAGTCCTGGGTTTATACAAAAAAATGTATGATTACAGGGCCACTAGAGGGGCTAATGAAGAAAAAATGTTCCATTTATTGTGACAAACAACAGGAAGAACTAAAAATGTTAAATAAAAGATTGAACTCAAACAAAACAATCCACTGGATTCATAAGGAATTCCACAGGGGGCGTGTAGAGCTGTGGCCAAATAGGTCTGTTTTTGCAGTCATGGGAAATGTGATTTAGAATCAAACTAGTCGCAATGAGGATAGACCTCATTACTGGCTAGTTTGCATGTCTCTGAATCACATGGTTTTACTGCTACTTACTCTCCTTTGGTATTCACGTCTGGTGGCACATGCATTGCGTTGACACTTGCACACCCTCAGTCATTCTCAAACACACACACACACTACCACATCCCTTTATCTGTCCCTTAGTTTATATTTACAGAACATCCCTCATTTATCCTCTTCATTTTTCCCCTGCCCCTTGGAAATCACAGATGATTATAGTTAGTCAGTAATGGCAAATATTGGAGTTTCATTCTTCTTGTTTTGAAACCACATCATGATGCTAAAAGTGCTGCTCTACTAACTTTTTAAGCGACTCCAAGTAATATTTAAAAATTATCCTTGGTGTCATCTGTTGTTCCTCCCAACTCTTCAGCGTGGATGATTAAAGGTATGGTGTTTCCCCTCAAAGAACACACTCCATCCATCACAATTGCCCCTGCTTTTGCCCCTGCTTTCTTCCCCATATCTCATCTATTTTAGTTTGTTAGTAATGCCAAGACATTAACAGTTTCATACTTCTTATAGTTCATAAAATACATGAGTCTGCATGCTCTGTTCAGTTAGTGTAGAACACTAAAGATCTAGATTGTTAATGAACTGTTTTCCATGCCAGGGGTACAGGGTTTGAATCTTGTTTCCCCACTTAAGGTATCTTTTTAAGTGACTTAAGGTAATACTTAAAGAGCAGCACTGGTGTCTAGGGGTAGTGCAAAGGACTAAAGCTCTCCTCACAAGCTGCTTTTTTGTGCCAAAGGTGCAGGTTTCAAACCTTTTCCCCGTTCTTCTATTACATTTTAAGTCATTTAAAACAAAATTGAAAGCATAGCCTTGGTATCTAGCAGCAGCACAAAGGGCTAAAACTCTACAACATTAATAAACTGCTTTGCATGTCATGGGTACAAGGTTTGAAGTTTCTTCCCTATTCTAACTTTAAGTGACTTAGGGTAACATTTCCCAACATTGGTTACAAGTGGCCACCCACCCCATATGTCTTTCATGTTGTTCTTTTAATTATTTACGTTAGTTTAGGGCAATATTTAAAGAATATCCCTGGTTTTTAATGCTCACCCTACCCCATATATATTTTATGCAGCAAAACTGTTTTCCTATTAACTTTTTATGTGGCTTTAGAGTAAGTTTAGATTTTCCTGGCATCTAGAGCCTTTCCTCAATATTGCAGAATCTGCTCATTAGTCTAGGGGAGTACAGAAGTATGACAGCTCCCCACCACACACAAAGATACACAGACACACACAGACACACACAGACACACACACACACACACACACACACACACACACACACACACACACACACACACACACACAGCTGCCACTTACCTAATCACATTCAAAGACACTCACCCATTCACCCATACACATACACACACTTACCTTGATGATCCTCAAACTAGTCCTCCACTGCTATGACCAACCAGGTAGATATACAGATATATACACACACACACACACACACACACACACACACACACACACACACACACACACACACACACACACACTTCAGATCAATCATTCCTCTGCATACACTCAGACATGGAGACACATATGCACATGCACCTCCTACCACTAACTGTCCACTAAATTCCCTGACACTTACTTCTAATGCAATCTCACCCATTGAAAGTAATGGATGAATATGAACTCTGGCTGATTTAATTAACTTTGCTGGCCATGCTAACTTAAACAAATGAGAAATTCAGAGAATGTCTTACCACAGGCATTTCTGGAGGGAAAGCATAAGGCTAATTAGCATAAGCCGCTTACCTGGCATGCTTCATTTGCATACAGTTTGGCTGAGGAGACAGCCACCATGGTGATCCTACAGACTTCAGAGGAGTACTGTGGAGGTCTATTTCTAAGTCAGAAATGGTCACCGGCAGTGGTAGCAGCTATATTAGGGCGCAATGCTGGTAACAGCCTTTCTTATTCCAGTCCAATGTCTTATTTTGATTTAAAAGTTCTTACAATATTAGAAGAGGATGCATGTTTAATAGAGTAATATTAAGACCCTTATGAAGCATTAATCAGTTATTGCATGTGTCAGCAGATCCCTGTCTGATACACAAAATAGATTTAGCCAAAGTGGAAGTGAAGCCCTAGCTATTGTCCTGGCATGTGTATCACTTCATACATACATACATTTTGAAGGAAAAGATTTCACAATCACAAATTACAAACCTCTGGGGCCCATATTCAAAATTTCATTAGAATTGAGAAATGGACTTTAAGAAATTGGTTCTAAAACTTCAAAGTGCAGTACAAAAAGGAAAAATATAACATTGATAATCGCTTGGAAAAACATCCTGTGCATGTAACAAAAAAGGGTGAAGACATGTTAAATCAAACAAGATTATGGTTAGGTGTAGGTTTAAATTACCCTGGTGCATAGAATATGCTTTATCTAGAGAGTACTAACAAAAGAGTCATTGAAACTGCAACAGAAAGTGACATTGTTTTTAACAAAAATTAGGAAGTACTGTGGAAGTGACACTCAGCACAAAATGAAGTGTGATACCTCAGATCAAGAGATATTAAAAAAGGCTTGAGAAGTGCAAAGCATAAATAGCAGTGCCAGCATGTAGGAAACATTTGTTTAATGTTTTCAGATTTAATAGTAGAAATTAACCTTCAGAACAGGTGAACTACGTTAATACATGAAGCCTGAAAATGAAAAAAAGTCAGCATTGAGGTAATACATAAAATGTTGAGACCGTCTGCTGAACCAAGCAAACAAAACAATGCAGGTATTACACAACTGCCTGAATTTGTAAGGAAGCTATTTGGGTCATTATATAATAAAGAATAATTATTATCACTGATGATTACTCCGGGTTACATGCTACAGAGCCATTGTTTTCCACAACCAGGGGAATACTAGACTCTGATTTACCTACACTTACTCAACTGTTAAGTAGATTAGGTTTCAATATGTGGAGTTTAATCTATTGATATGTGTTTCTGTAATTACTCTTCTCATAAGGAATCACTGCTGAAACAGTTTTAATTTGTGCTTTTTGCAGTGATTCAATGTTTTGGGGCTTTTCTATTTCCACAGCAGTAATGCAACCGTAGGGGTGGTATATATATAAGTAATAGGGTGTGAGGACTGTCCACAGAAGGGGCAATCTCTCACTAGTGTCTCTCCATGAAACCAAGAATATTTAGGCAGTAGCGCTGAATATTTAGCCACTGCCTACATAGGCTGATGGGACCTAAGTTTAATGAATCATATACAAAATGTGATGTTGTTTCTGTGAAAGTGTATTGCTGTGTCAAAGCTGAAATGGCACCCCATATTTGAGAATAGATGGCATAATCCATGTCCAACAGGGCCTTTCAGATAGCACTCTATATAGTTTAAGTAGTCCTTGCATAAATGCCTGACTCTTGACAGGACACTCCTTGGGTGGGCAGGAGAAGGCTTAGAATGATGGAACTGTTTCACATGTTCTTTGCACTTCCACTCATAAAGCACGCAACCAGTGTGGTGCAGTATGGGACAGTTCTAAGGCTTTGAGACAGGCCTACAGACTCTCTTGTGAAGCTCATTAAGCCTAGTGTCAAGATCTTTAATGTTGCATTTGCCTTCAGTTAATAAGCTCTTACTGATAATAATTTTAACAAATAATTTACTCTCAACCATCCATCTGAATTTTCTGAAAAAAAGATCAGATTGTATATACACCTTGTACATCAGAGTGTGACTTTTTGTCACCAAAAACGATTTTCAAAAAGCAAAACTTCATCTCAGTAGTTGCCACCAATTAGAACATTTTCTCTTCTCTGGTGGAACCCTATCAGTGATGCAAGTTCCTTATTACTGTGTTATATCTACTTCATAAATATGATTAACCAGTTCTGCATAACTAGATATACTATATGATAAAACTATCAGCATTGTGAAGGCACATAAATTAACGCACATGTGACTAAACTCATTGCAGTCATTTGTAGAGAGACTTGTAGGTAACTAAAAACAAAAATCAAACTGCTCTTTACTGCGTAACCCATGGGATGCACAAGTCAATATTTACTATCATAGACTATAATATACAATGTATAAGTTAGAAACCCTAAACACGCTTGTCACCACCTAAACTTTGTTAGGTAACTGTAGATTAACTCTCACACTTTCTTCTAAGAATCATTTACAGTTGACTGAGAATATCTCAGTGGATTAATATTCTACTAAACTCTGTCAGCTTATACAGTATCCCTTACATTGTACATCCCCAAGCAAACATTCTGGTATTTCAGCTGAATGTAACTCATAAAAATGATTTCATTTCTCATTGGTTCTTGTTCCTCAGGAAAACACTGCTGGCTAATCTGCCTTACATTAAACTTCTTCTTCTTCTTTTGGCTTTTCCCGGTTAGGGGTCACCACAGCAGATCACCTGACCGCTCATGATTGGCAGTGGAGTTTTACAGTGTTGTGTTGCCAGCCTGGTGCCCAATCTTCCACGGAAGGTACACACATGCACACACTCACACCTAGGGCCAATTTGGAGTGTCCAATCCACCTACAGCATGTCTTAGGGATGTGGGAGGAAACTGGAGCACCCGGAGGAAACCCACGCGACCACAGGGAGGACATGCAGACTCTGCACAGAAGGCACCCCAGCCAATGATCGAACCGGAGAACCTCTTGCTGTGAGGTGACAATGCTAACCACTGCACCACTGTGGCCACCCCTGCCTTACATTAAACAATATTGCTTTATTTGTACTCTTTTTAAGTCTACAAACTGAAAAAAAAAAACGTTAATGAGTGGGAACCCTTGAGAGGACATATTTTATTTGAGATATCCCATCTTTCAAGACTGTGAACTACAAACTGAAGTGGGTGGCTATTAATACTTGAAGTTGTGAGCAGAATCAGGTTGAACAGAAACAATACAGCAGTCTTGTTGTTGGAATCTGATTTATAGTATGTAGTTGTTTTAAACGATTCCTAGTAAGGTGCTGCTGCTTCCAAGGAAACTGCTTGTCAGATATTCATTGAGTGTTTCAAGCACAAAATCATTCCATTTTCTCTTTTAGCATGGTGAGCAAGTTAGTGTAAATGTGATTCCTGTAGTTCAGCAAATAATATGTCCACTCCTATCTACAGTTTTAACAACTTTTTAAAAATACATTTATGTATTTAATGGACCAGGACAAACTGTGGAATCAGAAAAACATTCAAAGCAGAAGGCTTTTTAGAAGGATGTTTACACTGGCATGTAAAACTTCCCTGGGTTGTTATCAAACTACTGTCATATACATATGACAGCCCTTCCAACATCCAGCCCTATAAAAATGTATAGCACTACTAGAGCCTAAACTCTAACCCTAAAACTCTGACCCAGTTCCCAACCTAAGTACTTGCTCCATTTTCCTAAATCTCCACACCCCTACCTAACTCTAAAGTCCACCTAAGCCTAAAACTCTAGCCCCTCTCACTAAACTTAAATTCCCTAATTGCTCCCAAACCCTAAAAGCCCCCTCCTATTCCCTAACCCTAAAACTCCCTTACTGCTTGCTAACTGTATCATTCCTTTCCTGTTCCCTAACCCTAAAACTCCCTTACTGCTTGCTAACTGTATCATTCCTTTCCTGTTCCCTAACCCTAAAACTCCCTTACTGCTTGCTAACTGTATAATTCCTTTCCTGTTCCCTAACCCTAAAACTCCCTTACTGCTTGCTAACTGTATCATTCCTTTCCTGTTCTCTAACCCTAAAACTCCCTTACTGCTTTCTAAAGCTAAAACTCCTTTACCATTCTTAACCCTAAAACTCCCTTACTGCTTCCTAACCCTAAAAATCCACTGCTGCTCCCTAACCCTAGGATGCCCCTCCCACTACCACCTCAGAACTGCTTGTCCAAACTCACATTTTTGTTTGAGCACAAGCAATGGCCTGCATGAGCTGTAAGACATGCTAGTCCCTGCATTCAGACAGTGTTTTTGAGTGCTTAGGACTTGAGTGCCTATAGCATTGCCGAAGCATCATCTGTGCTTTGTTACGGCAGATGCAGTTTCAGACACAATACAAAAACACACATACATGCATGTTTCATTAGAAGTAGTAGAAATATTAAGGTCAACGTTTACAAGCATAATCTAAATATTGCATTATTTATACAGCTGGCAGACAGTGACTGCACGGAATTCAACCAGATATATGGAAATACAGTTTTTAATCAGAAAACTAATCCCTGAAGTCATACTCTAATTATCAGTCATGCAACCAGTATGAAACTAATGTGTTATGTCTCTAGTCTTAGTGTTCTAACTAGGTTAAAGATATGTTTATGAGAACAGTCCTTAATCAACATTGCATAACATGCCAAAACAGATGAACTTTGATGTCTACCAACATCTACAACCCCACTATGCATGAGCTGGGTATACCACTAAGCAGACCACATGTCTAATTCCCATCACAGGTCATGATGAACTCTCTCTATATGCTTATTATCCACAATGCTTTCAGTGCTAATTACATCAAAAACATTAACTCAGAAGCATTACAGATCACAGGAGCAAGTTCATTCAGCAGCCTGCAGATATACATAATCAGATGCTACGCTACTTTCTTTATTTATTCAGATCTTATACCTACAGTGAGATGAAAAGCATTCTCTGTTTACCACATTATGAAGGGGGCATTAAGGAGTTCTGGGGGGGGGGGGGGTAGTATAATTGTTGTTGGATACCAGTGGGTAATTCTCAGTGCAGTAACCTGAAGTTGCCTTTAAATGCCTGAAAACATTGAAATACTGCATTACAGGCCGATAAAGTACAGAAGGGTGCCTCAGTTTTTAAATATTGACATGCACTTATCTCAGATCCTGGCAGATCTAAGTGAAATGCATAAATATTTAAACAGAAACTAAATTACTAAAGCTGTCAGAGATGTGAGGGTTTATTTGAATAGCTCAGTCTTGTTGGTGATAATTGTAGAAGCCTATATTAACTTTCAAAATAGACAATTCCTAAACTGGATGGAATTAGAAAATATTTTTATAATAAAAAGATTAGTTTGGTACAGGACTACGTTGTAGCTTTAACACGAACACATTTCTTGTAAAACAGGAAATACTGTGATATGTTTTTATATACATTCAGTTTCTTAAAACAATTAAAACCCACACAAGATGACTTATAAATCAATGTCACTACTAAATGCCAGTTTTAGGATCATTACTCACATCCTGGTGACATGTTTAGAAAAGTAATACTAAATATTATACAATTAGAACAAAGTGTTTTATTTGGAATGGATTACTTTACTACAATATTAGACATACATTTAATGCTGAAGCATTAAATAAATAATTAGAAGCCATGTTATTAGCAACTGATACAAAGAAAGTCCTTTACCAGACTTAATGGCTACAAATCTTGTAAACTTTATACATCTTTGGATTTAGGACCCAAATTATAATTTAAGCAAATATGTTGCATAATGAACTGTAAAATGCAGTCTATGTATTTTGTGGTTGTGTGTTTATTATAGCACAGTGAAATATTTTTCCAAATGGAAAGCATTACGCCAACTCCTTTGTTAACCATCAAAAAATGCCACTGAGGTAAAATATTATCTTTTACATATATAACCTGAGCAGGCTAACAAACATGATCATGCAAAGACGAAACTTGCAAATTGCATGCAGAACCTAAACCATGACCTGGGCAAGCCACACCATGCAAAGTTAAAAGAAGAAAAGAAAAGCTTCACTCTACGCCTATAGACAACATACAAGGTAGAACTGTAGGGCTAACAGACACCCAAGGCAATCTTCTCATTGTTCACACCTTACCTGAGTACAGTAACCTTGAAGTTTATCCTTTATATTACCAGTATACTGATGGGGTAGCTTTGTGGTTAAATCCTACCACCCAACAATTCCATTATCCTTCTACGGTTACATCTGGGAATGGGAGTGTTTGTCGGGACTCTACTTTTATTTGTTCTTTAATTATAGAGAATTTTGCCATAAAGATTATGTGTTGCTCCACATTAAGTAAAGCCAATTGTGAGGGACCAGGCAAAAAATACACTTTTATACAGACACTGTTATGACGTTTTACAGTGTTATGTTTAATTAAGTTAATGAACTCTTTTTTCATATGTCACTACACTAGTAGTATAACCTGAAAATGCTCTAAACTGACCCCAGAAGCAATGGATTTCAAAATGACTTTTCATGAAATCGAAGTCAGACACAGCTATTATTTTAAAACATTTTTCTGTCATACTACATCTAGAAATTCAACCCTCTCCCCCGACAAGGGGAACAAACATACTAGATCTGGTCCTCACTAACATGGCAAACGGATGCACTGCTGCAACTGTTGGACACTCATTATTTAAATCTGACCACAAAACAGTCATCTTCGAGCTGGCACTAACACCAGAACTCACAAAGGGTGAAATCAGACTAAACAACTCCAATACGGCAAACTATACCCCCCTAGGTGAAGGTACAAATGCATTCCAAGCCCCACCCAAGCTGGAAGCGGTAACTGCGCTGAAGCTTACACTAAAGTCCTGTACAATCACTTGCATAAGTGTATAAAGCCGTACCAGAAAGAATCAAAGCCAGAGTCCCAAGTAAAAACAAGCTGCCATGGTGGACATCCAGCATCAACAAACTCTACAATAAATGCAAAACGTTGCTGTCCAAGAAAACAAAGGAAAGGCCCCAAAAATGGAAAAGCACCCTCCTCAGCCTTAACAGGCAAATAAGACAACTTGTCAAATCCTCCAAGGGCTCCTTTTGAAAGAAACGTAGCAAATACAGCCAAGGATAATCATAAGGCCTTTTACAGCTACATATGTAGCCTAAAGTGTAGGACCCAAGCATGTGCAGAACTAGTGCCCAATGGTATCACACACACTGACCCCAAAGAGATAGCAAAACCTGCTAGCGGATAGTTTTGGCAAAATTGTCACTCCCTTATCCCCTGCTAACTTATCACAAACCTTCCCCTACACTCCCCCCACCCTACATATCTGAAGAGCAGGTCCTCAAAGCCTTGTCCAAGGGAAAAAACACAGCCTCTATGGGACAAGACGACATCTAAGGTTGTCTTCTTAACAGGCTAAAACATGAACTAGCATCACACTAAGTACCCTTTTTAATCATAGCCTAGCCACAGGCTTTGTTCCTGCAGAATGGAGAACAGCAACAGATATTCCCCTCCACAAAGGTTTTCTAGCAACAGACCCATAAGTCTGACCAGCCTCATTTGAAAGGCCATAGAACATATCATTATGGACCTCATAAATAAAGACATTGGATCCTACCCAGTTCGGCTTCGTCAAATGCAGATCCTGGCTGTTACGTCTGGTGTATTTCATTGAAAATGTGACCAGGGCCAATGATGAGGGCAAATCTGTGCACACAGCATACCTCAACTTGGTAAAGGCTTTTGACACAATCTCACATTCAGGCATTACCGATAAACTTAGCAAACATCATTTCTTGTAAGATGGGGTGCCAACTGGCTCACAAATCGGATACACACTATCAAAGTGGGTGACTCCACATCAACCAACAGGCCTGTTACCAGCAGGGTGCCACAGAAGTCAGTGCTGGGCCTCCTACTGTTTGTTATATACTTCTCAGAAGTTCAAGTGAAAAAGTACAGTTGTGTACACTTACCATAAATGTAGATGTTTGAGTGTATTCACTGTTGCAGTCATCACATTTGGGTTAACTGCATGCAGGTAGCCCTCAGCCGGCCTAAATACCACAGTCTTCGGATTTCTGTGTTGGATGCTGCCTCTTCTTCCATGATGTCAGGTCATCAGGGGTATAAAACATGCAGCCGACACCATTACATCAGTTTTTCTTGCCCCAGATGTCAGGTGCCCCCACAATAGGAAGCTATTATATGGTATGGTACACCCCCATCAAAAAGCAAATACACCAGAAAAAATAAATATACCAAACAAGAAGGAAAGGTAGAGCCATGAGAAGTCAGGGGGCTGGAGGGAAGGTAACCAGGACTGCAACAGTGAATACACTCGAACATCTACATTTATGGTAAGTGTACACAACTGTACTATGTTCTATGTGTTTAACTGTTGCAGTCATCACATTTGGGTTGATTCCTGAAGCTAAGGAAGGGAGGAGGAAGTTAAAGAACATTAGGGCCAGCTATTAAGCCCTGCAAGACTGCAGTGGAAAATCCAGCTCTGGATTTAGAAAAGATAGGCATGTGGTAATGCTTGGTGAAGGTATGTACAGAGCTCCAGGTAGCAGCGTCTAGGATGTCCCTGGTAGGGACTCCTCTGAGAAAAGCCACAGAGGTAGATACAGCCCTGATGGAATGTGATCTTATCCCCTGTGGAGTAGGTTTTCCATGGTGCTTGTAGCAGAAATTAATGCAATGGGCTATCCATTTGGAAATGGTTTGCTTTGAAATGGCCTTCCCCTCTGCCCCTGCAGCAAAGTCAACTAGCAGCTGTTCAGATTTTCTGAGAGGCTTAGTCCTGTCCAAGTAAAATCTAAGTTGTCTGTGCATGTCCAGAGAGTGCAGTATTCGTTCACCTTTGTTTTGTGGATTAGGGAAAAGGGTAGGCAAATGAATGGACTGATTTAGGGCCACACTAGACACCACCTTGGGCATAAAGGAAGGATTAGTCCTGAGGGAAACCCTGTCCGCATGGAAGATAATGAAGAGTTCCACTGCCATGAGGGGCCTGTAATTCACACACTCTTCTTGCTGAAGTGATGGCTAGAAGGAAGGCTGTTTTTCAAGAAAGGAATTTCAACTCTGCTGTTACAGCTGGCTCAAAGGAGGGGGGGGTGTGAGCTTTTCCAATACAAAGCTAAGGTCCCAGGCTGGAGTGGGAGCTCTCCTAGGGAGGTCTTAAATCTATGGCCCCTCTAAGGAATTGTTTTAGCAAGAGGTGAGAGAAGAGGGGTGGCTCAGTATTATAATGTGCTGAAATGGCAGAGGCATGAATTTTAACTGACGAGAAGGATAGGCCCTTGTGCAGCATTTCTGTTAAGTACTGCAGAATATGAGGTAAGCTGGGCACCGTTGTGCCCATCCCCTGAGCCTGGCTCCAGGAACAGTATCTTTTCCACTTTTCAGCATAGGATTTTCTAGTACTAGGCCTCCATGCCTCCAGAATGACATCCAGCACCTGCTTACTAAGGGATGCTAGAGGAGAGCTCAAGGAATTAGCCAGGCTGCAAGGTTCAGGGTTTGAAGCTGGGGGTGCAGAATCTGGCCCACCTGTTGGGACAGGAGGGAAGGGGTGTGAGGCAGGTGCCATGGTTGCAGTAGTGTCATAATGCACAAGAGGGGGTATCAGTGCTGGTATGGCTAGTCTGGTGCAATCAGTATTGTCCTTGGTTGTCCTGTTTGATCTTTAGTAGAACCTTCAAGAGGAGAGGCAGAGGGGGAAAGGCATAAACCGAGAGGCTTTCCAAGGTAAAGGACAGGGCATCCACTTTTCAAGCTTGACTGTGGGGAGTTCTTGTGCAGAATTTGTTCAATTGGTAGTTCTGAGGGGAAGCAAACAGGTCTACCTCTGGAGTCCCCCATTTGTTCCTTAAGAGGTTGAATATTTTGGATTCTAGTTTCCATCCGTGTGGGTCCATGAGATTTCTGTTTAAGTCGTCTGCCAGTGAATTTAGTTTGCCTGGCAGGAACAGAGCTTGTAGGTGTACTTGGTAGCTCAAGGCTGTGTTCCACAGAGCCATGGCTAGTCTGCAGAGAGGGTACGAGTGGGTTCCACCCTGCTTGTTTATGTACCACATAACTGTGGTGTTGTCTGTCTTTACCAATAGTTGTTCTGGAAGAATATGGTCTTTGAAGGCTATCAGAGCATTCTGTACAGCAAACATTTATTTTTCATTGATATGCAGGTGCATCTGTCTCAGGTTCCATTTGCCTTGAATGCACTGCCCTGCCATGTGAGCCCCCCCCCCCCCATGCATAGTCTGATGACTCTGTTGTTAGGGTTTGGGAAGCAGGGGGTAGAGTGAAAGGGAGTCCCTTGTTGTGGTAGCAGGCCTCTGCCCACCAAAGGAACTCTGTCTTCATACAAGGATTGATAGAAATCATTGTTTCCCGGTCCTGAGAATGTTGACACCATAGGCTTTTTAGATACCATTGGAGTTTCCTCATATGCAGTCTTGCATATGGAATTAATAGAATCCAAGAGGCCATAAACCCCAGGGCTTGCAGTATTTTCCTTGCAGATAGCTGGAGTTTTGTGGCCAATTGTTTGAAGTAGGTTGTCAAATAAACTTGTTTCTCCGGAGTGAGGAATGCCATCTGGGAAGTTGTGTTCAAGCTTGCTCAGAGGAATACAATCTGTTGGCAGGGTACTAGGTGAGATTTCTTTTTGTTGATGGTGTACCTCAGTGAGGTTAGAAGTTTCTGTATTAATGCCAGATGTTGTAATAGCAAGTCCTGGCTTTCTGCCTGAATCAGACAATCATCCAAGTATGGGTAAATTTGAATATTTCTCTGCCTGCAAAATGCAATGGCTGGAGCTAGACACTTTGTGAATACCCTGGGCACAGTAGATAAGCCAAAGGGAAGTGCAGAGAACCTGCAAGATTCCCTTACTGGGATGTGCAGGTAAGCTTCCTTTAAGTCTAGGGTTGCCAGCCAATCATCCTTGGCTAACAGAAAGAAGCTGTTGAAAAGTTAGCATTTTGAATTTTGAAACTACCAGAAAGGTGTTGAGAATAGACAGGTCCAGGATAGGACACTAGGAGTTGTCTTTTCTGGGTACCAGAAAAAGTCTTGAATAAAAACCTTGGCCCCTTTGATCTGCTGGTACAGGTTGAAAAGCCCTGATACTGAGGAGAGAGAGAACCTGCTGTTGGGCCTCCGCCCATTGATTTGGAGGTAGGTCTGGCCAACCATTTGGGGTTGGTAGTGTGTGGAAGTGTAATATGTATCCTTGGGAAACTATGTTCAAAACCCATTTGTCCTGGGTAATGAGTTCCAAGTTTTTTGCATGCAGGGCGAGCTTTACTCCTAAGGGAGCAGGTAGTAGATCAGGGCTTGGAAGGGTTAAGGTTAAGTCATTGTGCCACTTTTCCGTAGGGGGGGGTGGCTTACCACTCCCTGCTTTGGAAGTGGGAGCCCCCCACTGCTTAGGGTCTGTGCATAGCCCGAGACTGTAGTCTGGGTGGTCTGCTGCTCCTGGGTTTATACTGAGAAGGCCTGGAAGGGACTGGAAAGGACCAGTTCTTTGAAGGCCAATGCCTACTGAATCTGGGAGGCTGTACTTGTAGGAAACCTTTAACAGTTTACATAGATTTAGCTTTTTACTCCATCCTTTTGAGGACAACTTCTGCTTTGTTGCCAAAAAGGCGGTTTTGGTTTAAGGGAGCATCCAGTAATTTAGCTTTAACATGATCTGGCAAGATTTGTTCCTTAAGCCAAGCATGCCTTCTAAGTACAGACCCAGTGACAGCAGTCCGGCAAGATGCTTATAAAGCGTTAAAACCACATTGCAAAGTATGTTTACCAACTTGTTCTGCAGAATGCATTAAATCTTGCAATTCTTTGTGTTCAGCACAGTCAGGAATCAACATCATTTTCTGTTTAAGTAGTCCCATAATATGCTGCTGATACTTCAACGTATGAAACTGGCAATTTAAAGCTCTAATGGCCAAAGTGTATACCTTCTTACCCCATCTGTCTAAGGCTCTAGAATCTCTATCAGAAGGGGTAGGATTTTTGGCAGCAGTAGCCTTAATGCCTTTTGGTCCTTGGGAAATGGTCTCTGGATCCGCAGAAGGATTCTTGAAGAGGAACTTGTGAGAGTCAGGTACTCTGTAGTACCTGTCAGGTTTTCTGGGAGCTGGAGGTAAAGTGTCTGGGGTAAGGCTAGATTCCAAGAAAGCATCATCTACAATGTCCAGAACAGGAGGGATAGCTAAAAGCCTGTGTTGAGGCAGGATTAAGAATTCTCTAAGTCTCTTTTTGGACTCATAGTAATGATGAATTTCCCAGCGGAAATGCTCCCTAAGAATATGCAAGGTTTCACTGAAAGAAAGATCTTCTGGAGGGGAAGCAGAGGGAATGGAATCCTCTGCATCAGAATCCTCATAAGTAGATAAGGACAAATCCTGGTAATCAGAAGAAACAGATATCAGATTCCTGATCAGAAGAATCAGAAAGAAAATCAGTTCTAGGTCTTAGAGGGGGAAGGCTGGCTTCCCCTAATTAAGGTAATAAGGTCTTCAGCCATTCTAATCATTTGTTTTTGAGGCATATGGGCCTGGGCCTGCAGTTTGGTTATCGGTTTTCTAGGCATAGTGTGAGTTTTTGGCCTGAATGAAAACGATGGAGATGGTTTAATATGAATGTCTGAAGGCCTGAATACACCCTCAGAAGCTGGTGCCTGCACAGCGGCTCCGGACCCATCCAAGGTAGAGACATCCGCAGGTTTCACAGTCGAAGAAGCATCTCATGAGTCTCAGTAGAGGCCAGAAAATCTGAAGTAGTGGGTATCAGGGGCTGTGAAAGAGCCTCATTGAGTACCGGGGGACTGGTGACTGGCTTAATGGAAGCATCGTCGGCAGTTTTGGACCTATGCAGTCTATCTCCGTCTTTATCCTTATGTTTTTTCAGATGATCGGTAGTGGGATGGCTTAATGAAACCATTTCGGAGTACAGAGATCGAGTATGAAAGTAATTGGCTGCAAAAATAGCCCGATGACGAATAGTTCAGGGGTTTAACAAGGCACAAAACTGGCAGCGAGGGACGTCGTGGTCTGGGCCTAAACAGGGGATGAAGTATGAATGAAAATCTCTATGAGGTATTTGCTTTCCACAGGTAAGACAATTGTTAACGTTTACTGACATCGGTTAGAGCAAGAAAAAGGATCCCCAATGGGGTACTTATCTTTTTTGAAGACTTCGGTTCTGAAACTCAAAAACAAAAATTTCAGGAGATGGCCGACAGGCACTTGCGAACTACTTCTGCTTCAGGCACCGCAAGGCAAGAAAGACTGATGTAATGGCATCGGCTGCATGTTTTATACCCCTGATGACCTGACTTCATGGAAGAAGAGACAGCATCCGACGCAGAAATCCAAAGACTCTGGTATTCAGGCCAGCTGAGGGCTACCTGCAGGCAGATAACACAAATGTAATGACTGCAACAGTGAAACACGAAGAACATCTAAGGGGTTGTGGCTGACAACATTTGCAGATGACTGTAAACTAGGTGCAATCATTGAATCACCAAATTATGTCAATATACTCCAGGAGGGTCTCACTCAGATCAACAACTGGTGTATTAGTCAAGGTCTCAAACTGAATGCAAAGAAATGCATCATCATTCCCTTCAGCACAAACAATGTCCCTTCACACTATCAAATCAACAACAATACCCTAAGTAGCCACAAAGTGGTAAGGGACCTAGGATCACAGGTCGACAGTAACTTCGACCACCATGTGTCTACTACAGTAAGGAAAGCTTTCTACACAGCACACTTGATTAGTAAATGCATCACTTCAAGAGCAAAAGAGGTTATAACCCCTCTATACGCAGCACTTATCTATCCCATAATTGAGTATAATGCCCCATTTAGCATGTACCATACAAAGCACCTGCAGCAACTGGAGAGACCTCAGAGGTTTCTAACAAAGAAGATCAAGAGCCTCCAGCATGTGCCTTTCACAGACTGACTAAAGTCCTTGTCACTATACTGCATATCATATAAACTTCTTAGAGGATATTTATGCCTGGCCTACAGAGCAATCCAAAACCCAAGTCTAATTGACTTGCTGCATATCCATAAATCAAACAGGACTAGGGATACTCATTCCAGGGACTTAAATATAGCCTGTGACTTAAATAGTACATGTTGGATGGACAAATTTATCTCCCAATGACTGCCGTGTCTTTGGAACAGGCTACCAATTCAGGTGAAACAGAGCACCTCTATGACACTGTTCCAGAGGAACCTGGATGAGTGGATGGAGCACCATAAATTCTTACCAGGGATAGTACCCACAACTGTCCTGAACATGGGTAGTCATCACTAAATGCAATCTTGGGTAGTGACTAGCATTTCTACGGTATTACATTAGGATGAAATGGCTTGGCTTAAAATGATCTCTGGGTTAATAGCCTAGTAATCTCCTATAATCCTATGATCCTTACTTTTTCTCCATCATCCATCCATTAACAATGGTTTGAGAAAAGGGAATTATTTGCAACTGGCACAGTCAGACAAAATTAGTATAGTAAATTGTGCTTGGAAGGCATACTGCAGATGACTCACAGATAATAGATTTCTGTAACTGCATATCAAATCAAGAAACTGTCTGACACATACAGTGGCAAAGTGAGCCTTCCCCATGCAAAGTAAGGCTGCTTTCCTAAAAGAACAGTGAAATTTATAAGGCTACATTTAATGTGCATTGTCTGTACCACTGTAACTATACTTCTAAGCATTTTAAAGAGTAGACATTGTATACACATCGTTTTTCACTTGTCAGATACAGAACACGGCATTAGATAAGAAATTCATTGCAGTTATGACATCCTAAGCTTCCCTTTCTATATGTTGTACACATTGGGGGAACACTTTCATTTTTGTACAGCATTAGGCAGCAGTTGCTCATTTGTTTTCCTTATGCCATTTAGGACAATAACACACATTTTGTGGTGGATCTTGGCATCCATGCCAAAAACACATAATAAAGGGTTATGATCGGAAATACAATCATAATTCTTTGTATTGCATGGAATTTTATGCACTACTAGTTATAGGGAAAAAGCACTAAGCATTTTCCTATCTTTCAAAGACATTAAACACAAAGCAGCACTGTCAGAAATACACTATAAAAACTATCTCACCTTGCCATGCTTCGCAGCTGTCCAGATTTCTGCAGAATGTTCAGATTCTTGCCAAATATATTTGGTCAGTTGTTCATAAAATCTGTGGTTTCAGACAAATCACTGAGGTCTGAGATCACTAAATAATAACTTACATTTGAGTTTCAAACTTTATATCATTCAGAAAAATACCGCCTGACACAAACCCTGTTGTTCTATTAACTAAGTTTATATGTCAGGGGCACATTACTGGCACACACAGCAGGCATAAACAAGTCTGTTTTTGCTCTGCTGATGTCATTTCCTGGTCAGTACTGGCAGATTTGAGTGCCTAGCATGAGACCTGACCTTAATTTAAGCAGGGGGTGCACACACATGTATAAATAAATAAATTGTAAATATGTGCATTAGATGAAGAGGGTATACTTGCAGAGGACAGCAGATCATAGATCAAATAAAATAAAATGTGCAATGAAATGAAATGAAAGGATGGCTTTAGAATACTTAGAAAAAGAACACTAGGCTTAACATTAGTAGGAAAACAAATAAAGGGAAGGAGAAAAGAATAAAACAAGGGGAGATAAAGGAGTGAAATAAGGATATTCACACACACACACACACACTCACACACACACACACACACACACACACACACACACACACACACACACACACACACACACACACACACACACACATACACACATTGCAAGGTAGCAGAGAGAAGACAAAGGAGGGAGAAAGACTGCAGTAAAAATGCAGTGGTAACTTGGAGGTATCAAGGTCTAGGATATGTGCAATGAGAAGAGCATGAATTATCTGAAGGCAAAGCCTGGAGTGTCATCATATTAACTGATGGTGGAGTGCACACCACAATATACGGTTAGGGCCATAAAGTAATGGGACAACCACAGTTTTTTGGCAATATGCAGTAACAGTACAGGAGCAGGGGCATCTCTGATGCCTGATACATAGCATTCCTGATTGCTGGGGCAGAGACAGAAAATAATCTATACAGAGTGAAATGAAAAACAAAATGAAGGACAACATATATTTAGAGCACCAATACTTTGACTTTGTTAATTCCTAACCTTATGCAGTGATCAATAATATGTATATGAAGATAGGGCAGTATGAGAATGGAGAAAAGTAAACTGTGTCTGCTAGCAGAAGGAAGATGGCTCTGAAAACACAAGCAATGATGCTGATGCCTAGAAGGTATGCAAAGACATAGAGAGATGATATGAAGCAAGCTAAAAAAAAGTGCAGGGATTTCTCCAGGATTCTGGTCATAATACTCCTAGACAACATCTTGGGTATTCCCTGAAAGTAGGTCATACTTAATGGGACTGAGTAGGGTAACAAAAGTAAGCTGGCAGTTAAATTAGTAAATACATTTTTTACTCAGTTATCTGAAGTACAATGTTATTAGTTTGGGATTTTGGAGCTAGCAGTATAGGAACATGTTCAAGTCTAGAGAATAACATGTTCTCATTAATAATGGCTCTTGTTTCATTTGTGTGAGCAGTCAAGTAGCTTTATGGGCCGTCTTAAGAGTGTTATAATTTGTGGCAGATTAAACCAGTGTGGTGAACTCCAGTGACTTAGGCTGAGGCTCTAGCACTGGTACAGGAAACACTCCAAAGGACTTTTATAAAACTCATCTAAAGATTTATGGATTTTGTCTACACTCCCAGAAATCCAAAATCATGCAACCTCATTCTAAAGCTCTTTCTTTATACAGATGGTTTATTTAAGACATGCTTAATACGAGATAATATACTATCGTGTCCATGATGTGTATGAAAATAAATATTAATCACAGCTTCTTTCTAGATCACATCCCTTCAAGCATAACTAAGGAGAAAAATAATTATGGACAAAGCACTGCACAGTTGCAACAGCTCAGGTGTAAAGAATAATGTGTAGTCCTATACCAAATGGAATATAACAAAGTGTCACAGACAAGTTTTCCAGAATTTCCAACTTGGTAGCTAGACGTGGGCATGACCTTCTGCTCGAAACTAAGGATGTGGTACGAGCTGAATTAATAAAAAAAACTAATTTCAGTTAACCAGCTCCATCAGTTCACTCACTTCATAAAGCTCAGCTCAGCTTCTGCTTATACCTATTAAGTTGTCTCCACAGAAAGGAGCAGTTATGAAAGGTCTTACAGAGACTGTGCGCTTGTACAGCTGATCTATCTACCAACTTGCTTAAGATGTGAATAGAACTAGCTGAGATTTGAAAAGGGGCTTCACCACTCTATTCAGTTGTTGTTCAGGGTCCCTACACTGTGCTTTCAATTAATGACAATAACGTTATCATAACTGGTAAGCTAATGTCTAAATTAAATTTATTTGAACTTTCACTGCATTTGTTCTTTGTAAAGTACTGGATAAATAATTCTTGTTATGTTTTATGCACTTCTTATACAATGCGGTTTGGCAGAATAGATTAGATAAATCTGAAAATTCCATGATTGTCCATCCTGTACCATGTCTCATGTTTTCTAACCATTTCAGACTTTATTAGTAATAATAGCAAAACTATAGGTTAATAGGTTCATAGGTTCATACTAGGCTATCTGCCCGAGGGCATTTACAAGCCTATCCCATCGTTTTGTGGCTTACGCCACCCCTTTAGTATGGGGAACTATACCCATTATTTTGCTGTGCTATGGAAAATCTTATATATATATTAAGATGCTGTTGGAGTGATTTCCCCCTAGGTTCCCTCTGTAAACTCACATTTCCCAATTGGGCCTGTAACAAAAATGCAGAGGTGACTTGAGGAACATCGCAAAAGGATCAGTAAGAGATGGATGTACCAGGGGCTACAATGAGCATAATGAGAAAAGTGCAAGTTCTCTTTAGATGCCATCAGCAGCAACACTATCATAGGAACTGGTTAGGGAGTGCACTGTACGTTAACATGTTTATTGTTTGTGGTACCTCAAGATCACTGACTGTAACATGCAAGAAAACCAAAAAATGGAAATGTTGAAATAGCTGCAGTGTGAGGAAATGTTTTACTATTTCAACTTCAAATGCAAAGGAGGAAAGCTGCTCTAAGGCATTGTCTCATTACTGTTGTCAATTGTACAGAAACATCGAACAGTAAGAAGGCAGTTTTATTAAATCTTTTTTGAGCACAAAATCCTATGAGAAATATGCTATATTTGGAAAAGAATGCAAGAGTGCATTTCTGGACTTTGTCAACTTATAACAGTAAATTTAATCCGTATGTATAATATAATGCCTCTGATTTAATTAATGAAATAGAAAAAAATGAATATGTGAATGACTGTGCTACAAATCTGCCTGCCTTTGTGACCTAGAGGGGAAAAAGTCCTGACTATAACCTAGAGTTCTGGTAGGTTAAATGCCAGGATAGTGGGCAAGTGAAGGAGAGTTTACAGCTGAAACCAGTGCACCTATCCATGTGGAAGAGAGGCATGAAAAAAAAGGTGCAGACACATCCATGCTCAGGCCATGTGAGAAGGCATCCCCGACAAGCAGCATATGCAAGTTGAATCCAGGCAAGCACAGTACTGAGTATATACTGAGGCCAATATTGTAAGATGTGCCCACTGGCTATTCACAGGGAACACAACTGACCTTGATGGATGCCTGGGTGATGGCTCTTATCCTACAGGGGAGTAAAAAGGAAGATTAGCTTTTACCTCATCGAGAGAACAAACATGTGCCAACTGAGCATAAGAAGGCTAATGACAACAGGCAGAGAGGACACAAAAATAATTACAAAAATGAGTATTATACAGAGCTGAAAACGGTAGCTCAATGAATTAATTACATTAAAATGTCTAGTTAAATGGCATTGCAAAGTGCAGGAAATCAGTGATATGACAGCAAATTTAAAATGAAAATTGTGAATGTGCAGAAAGAAATACAGTTTTCAAGTAGTAGGTTACTAAAGGCTTGTCATAAGCAAGCCCATCTTTATGAAAATAAACAACCACCACCTCAGTACCCATGTTGCATACCCTGCTGCAAAGTAATGACAATGGAAAAAGGCAGACTTGAAAGGATTTATTCATTGCCAAGCCTGGTGAGAATGGACATTCCCAGATTGTTTTCTATTGTGTGTACAGGGGCATTGAATGACAAGGTATCATCTGTTATGAATAACGCAGAAAGTGCAAAGCTGTGGATAAATAGAAAATTGCCAGAAAAAGAAGAACGCAAAACTGCTTGAAATATTTTATACAGGACACAGTGCATCTACCCTATGGCCTGCCCAAATTATACATACAGTGAAAGACAAAGTAAAGAAGTACCTTCGGTTGCTACTACAGACTCAGTTCCAATTTTGTCAGGACACGTTTCAGTAAAGTAATTTAATACCACCTGGTTTTATGTACATCAGTTGTCCAAGATCAAGAAAAAACTTTGGTGTTTTATAAAAGCATGCTAAGATATTTAAATGTAAGTTAAGGTCACTTAAAAACAATTATTGCAAAGATACACATAGAGTGTAATGAAGGACTTTAAAACCAACATCAGAATTAAACCATGTCTTGTAAGAAACAATAATGAACATGTAACATTTTCAGATCAGACTGCTTCCATTATTGCTATCAAAAACAGACGTCTCCATTAGAATCTAACGTGACATCACGCTTACAGTGATCAGATTATAATCTGATTTTATATTTTACTTACAAGTGAGACGAACAAAGTGTCTCTTTTTGCAGCCATGACTCATAACATGAAAATAAAACATTATAAAAGTCAAATATTACAAAAGTAAGCACAGGCAATAGTTACACTACCAAACAGAAGTAAAACAGCAGTTCTGAACACAATCTTGTGAGTAGGCACAGATTCCATTATCATGTTTAAAACAGTACCCCATTCCCAGGGTAGATTTGTTTACCTTGTTAGGAAGTAATAGGCAGTCTTAAAAGCTTAACATCATATATGTGCCTGTGTGTGTGTATATATATATATATATATATATATATAGTATGCAACAACAAACACTCAGAAGAGTTTATTCAGCTGTAAGAGATTACCCTTGGTACGGCCTACTATCTGCACTATATCAAAGTACAATGAAAAGCCGACCATAGGGTGTTGAAGTGTTGTAGTCTACCTGTATGACACTTTGTTAAATGGGAGAACAGGAAGGGGAGTATAAACTAGATTAAATATGCCAGCTTGGAGGCAAATATTTATTTTTTGGGTAATAAAGTGACTTTTCTAACTCACATGGTAGATGTCACGGGCTTGTATCTGAAAAGAAAATGCAAGCAATACAGTGAGCACCAAAGCTGAAGAATGCAACCAAAATAAAAGCTTGGAATTTTAAACTACTACAGCAACTTTTTTGCTAAGACTTTCAAATGTGTCATATCCCTTGAGATGTTTTTAAGTAAAGTCATGAACTATTTAAGGTCTAGAGCAAAAGAGCTTTTGAAGTTTCTAAACAAATGATTTAGTCTTCTGTCATTTCTGTACAATATGAAATCAGCAGACAATTGACACTGTCAAACAAAGCATTGCCTTCTGCTGCTGCTGGGGCAATACCTTCACATAACAATGACAAATGGATTGGGTGTTGTGTGCAAAAACCTGATATTTGAAGAACAAAAATCTGACACATTAAAAGAGTAACTTGCAGTTAGAATGACTTCCAGTGTTTTTTGTAGAAGCAGGTTTCATGATTTCGATCACAATGGCATATTTGCCATTTGGATAGAAATCTGAAGCCACTCAATTCTTGAATAAGATAAAAGCTATAACATACAAGTTGTCTCCAAGAATTCTGAAATAGGTGAGATAGGTCATACCTTGAAAGAATATAACAGTATATGTTGCTGGCAGAGAACCAATAATGCTGTTGTTCTAAGTAGATTATCTTCAATACAGAGTAATGACAGTATTCATTTACACAAAAAAGTGGTGTTATTGGATAATATAGATATTGCTCAGCGAAGACTATGGAAAGTAAATCAAGATTAACAGTTGTCTAGTGATTCACATGCTTTTGTATCTAATGACATGCCTTTCTAAGTGTAAAGAATCTACGAAATGGAAAACAAAAGATGTTGTGATTTCCACAGCCTGAAGTATACTATGAGATATTTTTAGACTGTAGAGAACTGAATTCACACTTACTATATCTGAAAAAGATGAATTCATTATACAAGACAGTTATAGTGTGAGGAACCAGAGGCGTAATTTACCACAAACTAGACAAACGTCATTGTCACAATTACATAAATGTCATTCTAGTTCAGGTTTTAGTAAACACATGCAAATAGTACCATACGCTTCCTACAGTTTTCTCAGTGTTATCTTAGAGGAGAGGTATAGTAGATTAATTTCTATTGTTGATTTAATAGCAACCCAGACCACCTAAAATCTGAGATTACTAGCAACCTAAATAACAAATGAGGAAATTTATCTGGATACCAATTTTATATTCACATTCATTACTTCATATAAAGACAATTCCCCTCTTATTAGATAACAGTAAAACTTTACAATTTTTTTCCAGATTATTTTTTTAATAAGAAATCTGCTTTGACTTTATAGTGCATGGGAACTAAAAATAATGTCAAGAAAATGTAGAATAATATTTTATCCTATGATTTTTCCAAATATTTTTCCTATGAAGTTTGTTATCACTTTTATAAAGGCATGAAAAATACAATTAACATACTTATATTAATTTACAATCCTCATTCAGTTACTTCCTAGCCTCTTTACTAACTTGCTATATTATAACCCTGTTTGCAATAATGAGGGTGACTGTGTCATACTACCCTGCATTATATAATGTTACTGAACATCCTTAATATGTAACTTACACTGTCAATACATTTTTATATGTACCTTCCAACTACAAATGTAACATGTTCTGCTTCATTTTGTGTACTACACCTGACAAAGGTCTGAAATCAATCCATTTGTAGATTAACACATTACTCCACATAATGATTTATAAATAAATAAAAATAAAGCTATGAACCTTACAAATTTTTACGGGGGGCTGTCTTCCTCCTGAGTACAAGCTGAATTGTATATATGGTGCTGTACATTTTTTTCTTCTCTTTTGTTAACAGGGTAAGTGACCTGGCCTGTTGTTTTGTAAAAAAGAAACTTGAGTATTATTCATTTTTGTATTAGCTGCAGTTTCTAATACTGTACAAGAGACACTATCATAAGTGTGAGACAACAAACTGACCCAGTCCAAGTGTAACAAAGTATTCTATTCATATTCCCAGAATGGTTATAGTGATAGGACAAAACACAGCATTAATATTTTGGCAGGTAATTGCACATGGCATAATCTAACAAAGAGCTGTACTTAATGCCATCACAGTACTGACCAGTTATGCTTGGTGGGTGTCACTTACTGAAAAAAGATCTGAGCAGACAGTAGCCCAGTATGGATCACTGGGTTAAGATGGACAGAACAGAGACCCGGAATAAAGAAGGATATTTAAGACAAATATCAGCACTTACAAGGAACATTAGGCAGTCATTAGGTGCAGTCAGAGGCCAACGCAGACATATGAATCAGCGGAAGCCATATCTGAGGTAGTATTATTCAAACATGATGAGGAAGACAGCCCAGGCAGCTATTCTGACAGAAATTGGAGACAAGATGAGATGACAAATGGGCTCAAGAAGCAGGTATACCACTATACAGACTTTTGTACTCAATTATCTGTGTACTCTACTTTACTTTCAGATGTCTCACAGTTCCTTCTTTGTTTAACTTCACTATAACATTATCGGTCATTATCCTCATGGCTTGACTTGCCATTTTTTCTTCTTTTTTGTTACATGACATGTTCCTTCCATAAATCTTTCACAATTTGCAACCTCTGTCCTTTAATCTCTGTATTGTGTTTTGTCTTTACTACCTGCGCATTGGTTGACAGGTTGATAGGTCGATAGGTGAATACTAGGCTAACTGCCCCAAAGGGCCATTTTAAGCCTAGCCAATAACATAAAGGTCAGAAGGAAACCCTGCACCTTGTGTCTATAAGGTGAAGACCTTAACCATGCAATACTTGGCAAAATTATTTTGAAAAGGCATTCTGTGCATAACTTACACAGGGTTGAACGCTGTACCTGCATTGTGTTTTGTATTCAGTTCTGCCAGCTGTGCCATTTATTTTCTTCTCTTTTGTGTCTATCACTTCACTTTGTATCATTACTTGTACATATTTTTGTTTAAATTACATTCATTTTATTTGTATCCCTCTGTCTTTCTTGTCTGGATTTCCAATATATGAAATGGCCTTCCAAATTCTAGTGTTTTGCCTAATTTTTATCTCTTTCAGAGCTTTCTTCTTTGCTATGTTACTGATGCATGTCTTCATTATACATATTTTTATTTCTGTATTAATGCCACTGAACTCACTGTTTCTGAACAGTGCCTTATGCCAGGTATCTCTGTAGACTCATCTTTCTGCCTAGTACTCCCAAATGTGTACATATCCTACTTGTTTTTCAATTCAAAGTGTGCAGTTAGCTTGTCCATCACAACCCGCATACTCTCTTCTTATGCTGCAGTTGGTACACACACACACAGATAGATATATGATATGCTCACTTTCCTGCTATCTATAGCAGTCTTTCATTTGTTGAGATACTTGTTTAATGAATCTAACTAGCACTACTTCTCCTGTGAGCTTACATTTTTATATATCAAATAGTGGCAGGCTGTTTACCTCTACTATCATCACTTTAACTTATTTTCTTTATCTTTACACTATGTATGTCCTCATTTTAATTTTTATGTAGGTCCTTCGCTGTGCACTCCTTTACGTCACAGCTTCTTATGACAATAGGGACCTAAACCTTGTCACCACAATAAACAGAACATGTTGGAGGGATAGATTCCTGTCCCAGAGACTTCCCGTACTCTGGAACAGACTACCTATCTATGTCAAACAAAGTTCCTCATTAGCACTCTTCAAGAAAAATCTTGATGACTGGAAGGGAAATGGGAAATTCACCCCGGGGATCACTTCTGTGGCTCTGCTCAACAGGGGCACAGGAAAATAATTTTCTTGGGTGGCGAAAGCCACGTTACATTTTTTGGTTAGGCTTGTATGGGCCCTAGGGCCGATAGCCTAGTACCTACCTATGAACCTATGAACCTATAATATTCTCATCTGCCACATGTCTTTGTAGCTCTTACATACCTGTAGTCTTTTTCACACTTGCTTTTTTTGTACTGGGGAAAAACATAATTTTGGCCACTTGAAAAAAAATAAAATACACAACTTTTATATATTTTTTTCTTTTAGTCAATAAAACAAAGTGCCTTGCCACCATTATCTTACTTTCATGAATGAGCTCTAAAAGGTATGGTAGTTCATATCATTACGAGATGGCAAGCCCCATGCATGAACGGCAGCTGCCATTCAAGTCTCTAGATGCATGCATTAGAGGTATTGTACAACCAAGTTTGTCTTTTAGGAATATTGAAAGAAAAACTCAGTCAGTGATAAGTTCCTACTGCTAGAGTCAGCATTACTGAAGACTTAAATACAGTCAGCATGTCACCTTCTTAAAAATTCAAAATTAACTAAATGAATTATAGAAAATCTTAATATTCAGACAACATTCAGAGTTCCTGCTTGAATTCAAAACCACTAACGGGCCTATAGGAGAAATCCCGATATTCAGCTTAAGCATATTTCATGCATTTCACTTCCTGGTCTTATTTCCACCAGTCAGATACATCCCATTTATATCCATGGACAGAATTTCTCCCTGAGTTAATGCAAATCTTTCTACTAACAGTACCCTACAAGAGTTCATGACCACTGCAGCTAATTCCGAGATGGTGTTTGTCATTAACCTGTAGACAATTCTTTGATCTCTGATCTCATTTTATTTTCTAATTATTTTTATTTAAGATAGATAGTCTGGAACTTTTTCATTTATGAAATTTTCACCTAAAGAAAGAAAAAATAACTAAATACAATGGTTGGAAGACATGCACAAACAGGAGACACAGTAATACATTCAGACACAGACTTCAGGCCGCTGTGTTAACAGAATAAATTAATAGCCATGATTAATGTGTGTTTTGATGAAGAAACTGAATGCAAAGGATATCCACTATGTGCAGTTATGAACCCCATTTACTTGGCAATGGACATTCAGGCTGCATTTAAAGTTAGAAAAAGTAGGGGCGCCCATATCGATAAGGGAAGACAGTCTCATAATACGGAACACTCTTAAAGGAAGATTTTGGTGAAGCATTTCACTTTGAACAATTTAAAGCCAGCTGTGAAGTATATGAGACTATGTTCTATAACTCTACACTGTCTACCCCTCTGATACTGAAAATTGTACTAAAGTAATTAGAAGTAAAATACCTTTCACTACATGCAAATAAAAAATCTAAGATAAGATAATATGAAGACATCACAGAAAACAGTGCTTTAACTGAGAAAAAATAATTTACTATATGCAGAAACCAGCTCAATTTACTAGCTTCCACACACCTAATATATCAAAACCATGGAATAAAATGTGCGCAAGCAGAAAAGCAGACTGTAGTGTGAAATTAACAGAAATTAAAAAATACAATAAGAAACTCGTAACAGAAATTAAAAAAAATACAATAAGAAACCTGTGTCATAAATATGTTTGAAAAAATAAATTTGATACAGTATACAATATGTGTAAAATATAAATAGTAAAGTAAGGACTTCATACAAAATACCTAAAAGTATGAACAGTAATATAAGAAGTTCATGAGCCTGAAATAATTCTTTGTTAGAAAACTACATAACTTAAATATAGTAAATAAACACAAAATGTACACAGACAATTAATATCTGACTTGGAGGGTGAAGCCAGGATGTGCCAAACCAGTTCCTGCAAGACCCAGTAATCTCTAATAATCACCTGTCTTAAAGAGCATTAATGCAATAAAAAATGGAATTATCACACCAAACAGAAACTGTTAATAAAATCCACATAAAAAACAATTATATAAGATTCATATATGTATGCCTGACAATGCAATGCTGATACTACTTTAAATAAGCGTTTTGTTAATTAGGCTGTTGGGATCAGTCATAAAGTACTTTACTTCATTTATTGGAGGGTACTACCTATATATCGAATGTCATTTCTTCACTTAATTTATTTGGTTTGAGGATAACATTCTATACTGAATGTCATTTTTGGTGTAATTTATTTTATTTACAGTCATCACATTGAATGTCATTTCTTCATTTAATTTTTAATTTGATTAGACTTACATAATTAATATTGGTTTACAGACTGTGCGTGCTATTTTCTTCTTTTTAGGGTGGAGGTCTCACATATGTGCTACTCACTTTTGATAGGCTATGGCTGTCAAGTTACTCTTTTACTGTTTTTATTCTTTATTCCTTTAGCATGTCAAGTGACTTGACTTTCGGTCTAAATCATGAAAATGGTCCTTTGCTCCAGTTCATATGCCCAATTCCAAATGAATGAATGAATACATAAGTGTCTCAGAAATTTACTTTAGCACTTGGGGGTCACCTTTAACTGTGGAATAGTGTTTCCAGCTTCTTTTTTTATTGGTTGCTTTGGTTTAGGAAGCAGCATGCACTACCGACCCATGTTATTTTCTTATTATGCTCCTGACTGCTTTCCTGCCAATCATTAGAATTTTCATCACAGACTATTAAACTTGCAGTGGATTAAGTCCAAATTCTGATGAATTTTATGACTCTTCTATGAAAGGCTGGGTTGCATGTCAGCAACGAAACAAGCCTCTGAACATAAATGGCCAAAAAGTAAACATCGCAAAAAAAAAAATAACCTGTGTTTTTTCAAGGATATGAACTCAATATCCTGCATATGATGAGCTTTCAGTTGACAACCCCAAAACCTACATATACAGACTTCACTGTTGGACAAACATGAAGTAGGAAGAAATGTCCCAAAATGAAGGAATGATTGCCAATACATACACAGAAACCACAAAAGCAGTAATCAGGAGCGGCCCTAGGTCAACTGGTGCCCAAGGCAAAAGGGCTCCATGGTGCCCCCCCACCACACTACCTGGTGCGCCCATCCTGGTCTACCTACACCAAATAAATACTGGAAAAGTGTCCCTGTTAGACCAGCACCCTAGGCTGCCGCCTAGTTGGCCTATGCCTAAGGCCTGCTATGGCAGTAATTACCTAGAGACGACAGTTATTGGTATTTTGTATGTCGATGACTTATGGTTCAGCAAATTTTGTCTCAGGGAAATGAAGCTGTACTGAATGAAGATTCATACAGATAGAATTTATCTTTAACTATATGAACATAGTCTGCTTTCACATCCTCCGTATCAGATATGAAACTGTCTAAGCAGAGAAAGAGTTACCCGAAAACTAGGAAAAGGAAAAAAACATAACCAGTCAAATAGATTTACAAAAATGTTATAAAATACTGATCTTTTTGATCTATGCATATAACTAGGGGGAAACAATAATTGAATATTGTTTTATTCAACTGCTTTTTCTGTAATGAAGAAACCAAGAGTTTTGTTTGCAGTGTAATGGTAACAATCATTCTTGTGAAGGAAGATCGCTACAGCTTTGTCACATCTGTTGGGGCAACAGACTCAATTTTAGCTTCTGAAAGAAAAAGTGAGCTCATGTGTAATAGAACATTTTTGTCAGTCAGGTGCCACTAGATACAAGGCCAACTTCTAATGTAAAATAATCATTTTTTTTATATATCACTTATATTTCTGTACCTTAATACTTAGGTTCATAGGCTCATAGATTAGTACTAGGCTAACTGCCCTTGTGGCCCATTTTGAGTCTAGCCAATTACCCCATGTGAGAATCAAACCCTGCACCTTGTGTTTGTAAGGCAAACACCTTAACCATTATGCCAACCCCCCCTTCTTCCACTATGAACTAAACAAAATCATACTTCAGACACACTGATATGTTGTGCATTAACCTGCTTTTATATCATAAGAATTATTTGAATGTGACATACTTTATTAGAAATATTATATTATTTGGATTAATATAAATATTAGTATTACTTAGTTCAGAACAACAGTATATGTATCAGTATAAATGTCTGTGTGGTTTTCAGCCTTAATGGACCACCTTTATTTGTTATAGTTAATATCACAGGATGGTAATTGGTTTGAAAGTACAACAATATGTAATATTTGTCTCTGCTTTATTTTGTTATAATATTCCAACTTCTTGATATCCAGAAAGTAATCCATGCAGTCATTAAAATGAACAGTAAAGGAAAACAGTTCAACTAGTAGAATTAGACAGAAGTGTAAGGGACTTGAGTTTTCTGTTATGTCTTTGGTGGTCTGTATTAATGAACTGAAGTAGGTAAAGGCACATTAGAAATAGATAACTGATCATTTGGAGGATTGATCCTCTGTTCCAATAAAATGTCTTCTTAATGCCAATCAGAGAACAGTACTCGCTAGGAATAACAAAGACAGATTACTTCATATCTGCATCTAGCATTACACAACGGGGCATGTGCACGAACTATGCATGTTGCGACATGAAAATAATGATAAAATGCATCTAGAGCTCAACATTGTCATAATCATGTAAAGCATCTCTTGTTTCACAGGCAGGTGATAGAAAGTCAGAGAGACAAATTTTAGTCAGAAGTGAGAATGCAGGAAAATGGAAATGAAGGTATAAAAAACAGGTTTCGATTTAGCATTTCATTTTTTCTAGCAGAAAATGAACTGTAGGTCATGTGACAGTCAATCTAATCAATGTCAGTAATATGACAACAGAGCCTTCAACAACATGAGCAGTGTACACTACTGTAACCATTGTGTGTACTGATAAATACATCAGTCTAAACCATTGCAGTGTTCCCCACCATTACCTGAAGCAGTATGCTGCGTCTAAGGCACGCTTTTTTCGCTGACTGTGCTGCTGTGACTCAAGTCGATAAGATGGCAAAAGCATCAGCAAAAGATGGGGCAACAGGTTATTATATTCTCTCTTATGTTTTGTATCAACTCCTAAAAAGAAAATGAATATTTGTACTTAGCAAAAGTGCCAAGATCCAAAGCAGCAGTACATTAAAATACCTCATTAGTGTGCAAAGATTTTTATTTGGTATAGGCTACACAAAACAGGCAAAATAAATACCCATCATTGCAACTTGTATATTAAAAGAGCACTGTGAATGGTAGGTTTTCTGTAAACAACTTCACAGTTTTAACTTGATAATGACAACCTGTGTGGGATACAGCATATCATTTCAGTGAGTTCCTTCTTTTGCACATTTCAGTTTATACAGATTACTTCAGTAAAACTCTCACTACATTTGGACATCTAATATTCTACTTATCTGCAATAGTACTGCAGAGATATTAATACAATTTCTAAATTAAATATAAATGTTATTTTTACACAGACACAGTATTTAATAACAATGTGAGCAAATGATAATATCTATATCAGTTTTACCTACAATACAAGATTAAGCAGAAAAATTGGAGGTTAAATTCAAAAGGGGCATACATATCATCCTCTAACTAGCAAAGGTTTAACATTAGAATAAATAAAAATGAATTGCAAGAAACGGGCACTTAAAAGTGCTTTCAGACATTATGAATTATGGATTTGGCTATGAATTTTTTTCTTTAGTCAGTACAAAATCATTTCAGGACACAAGCTGGTTGACTACATAGTTGTTAGTATGGTTTACAAAGTTTAGTGTGTGAACAGATTACACTATCAAAACATGCCTTTGCAAAGCCAGTAATGTCTAGTCACTTAAATAATGCTGCACATTTGCAAATACTGGAGTCCATGCTAGCACACATGTACAATTATTTGTTAAAGTCTGCCACTCATTATTGTAGGCTTTGTCATGCATGACTTGTGATTGTCATCTTCCTTTGTTCTTAAATGCAGATGTTTGTACTTGTGGTTGTTAAAATGGTTACCATGCCAAATACAAGACATACCTGTGAGTACAGATTAATTCTGAGGAAGGCTAGTGCTCGTTATAGCTTCAGATGTGTTTGACTTTTTATACCATACATCATCCCTGAGAAGAAACTTGTATCCTAGTGTGCTAGAGACCCTGTTCCTTACATCTCCATCTTTCTAGATTAAGTTAACCAAAGTGACTGGCCAGGAAGGATTTGCCCTTAATGCAGAAACGTTCTACCTTCAGTTAAGCATTGGAACTACATGCCTTATCTGTTTTGACTACTGATGCAAATCTCTTACCAGCAACAAACTTTCAAAGCTGTTGCCCTTCTGACCTTTGTTGCCAAGTAATGGTTTAAACTTAGTGCCAGGCTAAGCAGGAACAGTGTCTGTGCTCCAGTCCCTCAGTGCTATGCAAACTATTCTGATATGATAGGCAGTCCTTCAGCAGGTTTCTTTTAAGCTTCCTATGCTCTGTAACTTTAACACAAGGACTCAGCAGTGACATACTGAACAGACAAGGTCACTACCTACTGCATCAGTCTATGATATCTTCATTTATGGAACAACATCTTCCTGGGTCACAGTCATCATTCCCATGAAGGGCTACATATTTCTTCCTAAAACGAACAAACTGAACGGACAAGCCGCAAACTCAAAATGATAAATTCAACACAGCAAGGTGAACACAGGATACAATAGAGGCAGATGTAGCTTTAGCGCTTTCTTTCACTTTAATTAAAAAACGTGAACTTCTTCAGAAACAAAACATGTGCCCTCCCCAACACATGTCTTATAAACCCTTCAACAGGATATGATGTCATGAAGTTTCCATAATTATTTCATATGTACTTAATACAAAAATATAAAAAGTATATAAAAAAAATATATAAAAAAATATATATACGTGTGTATATATATATATATATTACAATATACTATCCTAAAGTTTACAAAATAACTTTTTAACATTAAAAATGTTATTATCTGATGTGTTCTTATTGTTCACAGCATCTAAACTGATTTTATATTTGTATAAATGAAAGTTCAAACTATTATAAGCCTCCTAATAAATTTCTTATTATCATGAACTGTGTCTAATCAATATTATACATGCTTGTGTAAATTGTAAAGCATTATAATACTGTGATGCTAACAGTTGTCATAATGTTTATAAACTTGAAAACACAAGCATGGATAGTATATAGGATAGTATATTGTAATATATATATATATATATACACACGTATATATATTTTTTTATATATTTTTTTTATATACTTTTTATATTTTTGTATTAAGTACATATGAAATAATTATGGAAACTTCATGACATCATATCCTGTTGAAGGGTTTATAAGACATGTGTTGGGGAGGGCACATGTTTTGTTTCTGAAGAAGTTCACGTTTTTTAATTAAAGTGAAAGAAAGCGCTAAAGCTACATCTGCCTCTATTGTATCCTGTGTTCACCTTGCTGTGTTGAATTTATCATTTTTACATATTTCTTCCTGTTACAGACCCCCTAAACTATATATTCAGTCTCCTAGCAACAACATCAGCTTATTATGGGTAATACTGACAGTTCCACATTTCTCCTAGCAACAGCATCTAGTCACTGTGGGTACTACTGAAAATTCCTGTATCAGCATGCATTTAAATGAATGGACATGACCCATAGGTTCTGTCTCCAGTATACTCAATGTGCTGTGAACATACTCAGTGACTTATCTTCGAGGTTATTTCCTTGATTTACTACACTTCATACTGTACCATTGTATCCTTAGTAATAAATAAATATGAAGGTTGCCTTATGTGATATTTATATTTTTATGTTTAAGATCTCTCTCTCTGTTGCTTTTATCTGTTAGTCATACTGGTTGCTGACTTGACCTGTCTGGCAGAAATAGTAGAAATTTATTTTAGCAACTTCAGTCTTTAAATCTAAACAAGAGCTTCCTTAGTTCCAAAATTCTCGTGAGTATCTGTTAGATGCTGTTATTAAAATAATTACAATACCAATTACCATATTTGCTTACTTGCATCTCTACATGTATAATCAAGCAGTGTTAGTGTAGCTCTAAAACCCTAACACGGGGTTGAGGGATGGCATAATTGTTACATGTTTACCTCAGACTCCTACAGACAGAAGGTACCAGGCTTAGCTCTTACATTATAAGGGAAATTAGCTTGACTTAAAATGGTCTGCAAGGACAGCTAACCTAGTACTTACTTAAATTTTACAGCTGATTAAAATAACCCTTTCATGAGTAGTAATTTATAGTTCCATGCAACTGAGACCCTAAATACAGTTGCTCTGTTTTTTGGTTTAATTGACCAAAAGTAATTTACATACAATGCTTGGCCTGCTATGCTTTTTCTGAGTGCAATACTATTGTGCCCCCTCTGAAGCAATTTTCACCATTGTCAGGAAGTTCTTTTATCTGGGCCAGTTAATTCCAAAGGAAAATCTTCAAGATCCAAAGGAGTCATCCCACAACTTGTCAGACTCATCACTGAACATAATACATCATTGCCATGTACAAATCCAAGCATATCACTGAACTAGAAAGGTCCCAGAAATGTCTTACTAAAAACATCAAAGGTCTTGAGTACTTTAACTATCCCAGTTTATTACACAGCTCTCCTTATATGGTAACCTGTCTCTCACTTCATGCCATGAAAGACCCAGTCTTATGAGGCCTCCTATGTCTTCACAAGAACTAGTGGCTCTATGAACATGTACACTAGGGACCCAAGTCTACACCAACAAATAAACAAGGCTGACTGGAGAGAGAGGTTCCAACTCAACATATTGTCAGCCTATAGAATAAGTTACCATTAAAGGTCAAAGTACTACTATGGCTACATTTAAGGCTAGTCTTGATGACTGGATGGGTGGACACAAATTTCCACCAGGTTTACCAGGTACAGGTCTACTCAGCTTGGAAGACAACCACTATTAAGCACCTTTAAAGGGTGGCAAAAACTTTTTAAGTATATCTACTAAAAGTAATACATGGCCAGACATTTTATGGTCTCCTTGTTTGCTTGCTTAGTGTTGTTCATGTGTTCCTAAGATACACTAATGTTTTCTTACGGTAATGCTTATATTTAAACAGCAAAAATAATAATTTATTTTGTTACTATATAATCACAAACATAAAGGAACTTCAGTAAAAAATAAAAAGACTAGGGAGCTTTTCAATAAAGGTTCAGCCTTCCACTGGGCCACTGATGTACCGTAGTAGCACTGCCCTATATTGATACAATAATAATATCACTTAACAGCAGAGGGACAAAAATGAACTGGGGCATCGTACACATGTTTATCACAGCAGACAGTTAAAGAAACCGGAGTGGGTCTTCCTGTGTAAACATAATCATTTGGATGGCATAAATTGTTTTACAGAAGATCCTGAAAGTTAAAGCAAATTTAGCTCCCAGTACTGAACTACTGCTAAATATAGATGCTATTTGAAATTTAGTAACCTCAGAATCAGTTATACTTACTAGAAAGAGGTGTGGGGATAACATTCCCCTACAAAAGTGAAATGCAATTTTTTTTTCACTTAAAAGAAATACTGTTGAAGAAGCATTCCCCACTGGGGTCCACTTTCAAAAGAAGTGATTTGCATTATTGACCAATAAAAATATTGGCACATTTAACAGGCTTGTTTGACTAATGCTGAAAGTGTCAGCTGCTTGCTTACAGAATAGCACAATGTGGTTGGCAAGGTCACAAAAGAACTGGATAAAGATCTTAATTTGTTTTTAAAAAAAAATACAGGTACCCTTAGCATCACAGTTACATTTTACTCTATAATAGTTTATGTACTCATATCATAATTACATGTGATAATACAACATTTTATGACAAGTACTCTCATTTCTGTTGTACTGCAGTAAATTACACTCTTCTACTTTACAGCACAAAACATCACTTTAAAATATGTATTTACATTCCCAAAGGGAAAAGACACGGGAACAAAAGTATCTGAGAATCAAATGAGTCTGTCTCCAATGTCACATTGATTTTAACTGAATAATAATATTTACTTTTATATATGTCTCAAATGACAGTCCCATGAATGCAGCTTCACATTTTGCATACCAGCTTTTGAGTTTTTGTTTCTGACTTTGACTCAAATTTCAACCTACAGTGCTCCAAGGTGATAATTATATAATACTTTTATCACAAGCACTTTATTTCACTATGTGACAGTTGCAAATTAAAAAAAATCTGCACCAACATATGCTATTCTATGCTAAACATAACCATAGCAGTAACATTTTACTGGGTAGCTAATAAGCTGACCATGCATTATAGATAAGTGGATTACCAAAATGTATTGTAGCAGATTTCTACTTTGAAATGTGGAATAGCAAAACCCTGAATAACAGGGCATTGTGTGGCAGTTGGTACAGAGGGTTAAGGCTGTAAGATGTAGTTCTTGTGGTACACTCTGATTCCCTCAGCCCTCATTCGCTTTCTATGTGACCTTGACCAAACCACTTAACCAGACATTGCTTCCTGCATCCTGAAAACAGACTGTGTGTATAGTGGGCCTACCTGGTTAACAAATGGGTATTATTAGAAACACCAAAAACTAATCTCCCAGTACAGAAGGATGAAAAAGTTAACTGCAAGTGTACATTTTTTGCAGGGTGAGACATGTCCCCCTAGAATCCCAATGTCGGGGGGGGGGGGGCATGACTCCCAAATCCACTTGAACTTATATATATCTTCATGACTGCAACAACTTAAAGAGAAAAATCTCCAAAAAAGGAGCGATTACTGCTAGCACTCCAGCAGAGATTTCCTATGGAAAACAAAGATCAATGTTGTGTTCCTTGATGAATGTTGTGTTCCTTGATGTCTTGTGCTTCAGGCAACTGTCACTCCAGGAATTTCAATTCATCCACCTGTAGAGATACCATCTTGGCATGTTACAGTCCAAAAAGTAGAATACATTACAGATTACAGATGTCAATATTTTGAGAATTATTAGTAATTCCCAACCAAGTTATGCCTTATAACACCATACTGTGGCCTGCTACCAGTAAGGCAACACCCATTTCAGTTGTGATAAGACTATGTATTAACTAAATCAGTGCAAAAAGTGACAAGAGTGAAGTTTCCAGTGCTTGGATCATATCAGGTCAAAGAACAGTAAGCATATATTAGGGGGTTGGGAGGGTGGCCTAATGGTTAAGGTGTTTGCCTTACAAACACAAAGTGCAGGGTTTGAGTCTCACAAGGGATAATTAGCTAGGCTTAAAATGGCTCGCAAGAGCAGTTAGCTTATCACTAATCTATAATCTATTCTGCAAACAAAAGAACAATCATTATCTCAGTTTTGATATCCATATGCACTAAACTCAGCAGTTGTAAATTTGAGCATTATATAGTAGCTGCTACTAGACAATGACCAGCAAGAAATACTGTGCATGTCAAAGGGTATGCAGGAAGCATGGACTTAACAGTGGCATATGGAAGGGTTACATAACATCACAGCGGTTGGCCTAAGGAAGGGCTATATAACATCACAGCAGTCTGCATAAGAACGGGTTACATAACATCACAGCGGTCAGCATAAAGACAGTTTATATAACATCACAGCGGTTGGAATAAGGAAGTGTTACATAACATCACAGCGGCTAGCATAAGGAAGGATTATATAACATCACAGCGGCTGATATAAGGAAGGGTTATATAACATTAAGGCAGTCACAAAAAGCAAATGGATTCTAAGCAGGTTTTAGAAGGAAGACAGTGTTACTTATTTATTTTTTTTAATTTGTTTGTTGACCAGGTTAGTCATACTAGGCTAGTGGCCTCCTTTCAGGGGGGACTTGAGGTGGTATTTATTCTACTAGGGGAAATTTGTCCAGGGCATCAGGGAACTTCTCCTACACTTTTTGATAGGTATCATTGGATTTTTTTACATCCACCTGAGCTGCCACCAACTCAAGCAGATGAGATCTCAGTTTAACATCTCACTCAAAAAATGACACACTCAGAAGGGCAGCACTCCCTTATGCTGCACTGTATTGTCAGCTATCAATCTGCCTGTTGCACCACTGACACAGCTGTATACTTCACTGGTATAACATTTTACAGATCTAAGATGGCAACTCTAAATGCCATGTCTTGTGGCCAGAAACTCTGAGTTAGGGGGTACATAGCTGATTCTCTTCTTATAAAATTATTGCTATTCAGGTTCGTAACAGGTTGAGAGACCTATGAGTTACAAGGATAAAACAATACAGCACTGATACTAGGCTCAAGCCAAAAATCCAGCACTGATACTAGGCTCAAGCCAAAAATACAGCACTGATACTAGGCTCAAGCCAAAAATACAGCACTGATACTAGGCTCAAGCCAAAAATACAGCACTGATACTAGGCTCAAGACAAAAATACAGCACTGATACTAGGCTCAAGCCAAAAATACAGCACTGATACTAGGCTCAAGCCAAAAATACAGCACTGATACTAGGCTCAAGCCAAAAATACAGCACTGATACTAGGCTCAAGCCAAAAATACAGCACTGATACTAGGCTCAAGCCAAAAATACAGCAGTGATATTAGGCTCAAGCAAAATAAATATATAAAATAGCTGGTATCATTGCCACATTTTCTCTACCATAATAAGTATCTAATTTTGTAGTGAAGCAAAAAATATCTTCACTGGTTCTTATACAAAGAGGCACTGAATTCCATGGTAGTGCTCACGGAACCCGCTGGCTGCGGACTATTTAACTCTCTCCTCCTAGCCCAACCCAGCCCATCCCATTGAAAGCTTCACAATGCAGAGGGGACTGTCACTTGCAACTTACTGCAATCTAAAGCAGTTAAAGTGTCATTTAATGTAAAAGACTTACTGAAACTACAAGGAAACAAGGTTAATTTTGCTCTCCTAATATTTTCTGTTTTACATTCTGGGTTACCACGTCTGTAAAGTCCTGCTCAGGGATCCGCAGCACTGGCAGTGTCATAGTAAGCCCCCCCCAACTAATCCTGTAGCTGAATTTCAAAGAAATTTGCAAAGAAATAATTATAGATAATTCTTGGCCATTACCTACCCTGAAAAAAACAGACTGATTGTTTCTGCAATCCCGCATTCTGGTCGGGGACTACGTCATGGTATTTTCCCAATCAGCCCACTGTTCCCCATAGCAACTACGACACAAAAGCAAGGTATTATAACTTACCTGTCTCACGCCAATTTTTTCAAACTGGTAATGCTCATGGAACCTGCTGGCTGCGGTAAGCCCCCACCTCTGCATCTAACTTTAGTGATTTGCAGCTATTATATTCATGTAAATGGTAAAACTGCTGTTACAGGTGACTAGCATAGTGATATTTGTTTGATTGTAATATCATATTGAGTAACAGATCTGTAACCGCATAGTTACACGTATTAAGGGTTTAAACAGTCTGTATACTAAAATTAGTAGATCGGACCTAAATTCTGCAAGATATGATCATAGTGACTATAGCACTGATACGCTGTGATGCATAAATGATCATCTTTGGTACCTTTAAGTTGCCTAGCTAAATACAGGAGCAAGGCTAAGCATACTAAAACTAATTTTAGTTACTATTTGGTGCAGTGTGACAGGGATCCTGCGACAGTCAGGCCTGCTACAAGCTCTACATGTTATGCTGTTGTTGCACAAGTAGAAGCCTAATTTTAGTTACTATCTAGTGCAGGGTGACAGGGATCCTGCGACAGTCAGGCCTGCTACAAGCTCTATATGTTAGGGTTGTTATTGTGCAAGTAGAAACCTAATTTTAGTTACTATTTGATTTCTTTCTTACAAATGAAAGGTGGCTGTTAAAGTGCATTCTGGTAACTTCTAGGGACACTAATAGTGATACATAGCCTGAAAATGTTTAATTGCTCAACAGAGCTATTTTAATGTATTTTAAAGTGCTTGTACTAGAAAATGGAATAGAAAAGGTGTTTCTCTTACCATCCTAACCTACACCAATATCTCCTTTTCGTTTACTAGGATTATTTAACTCTCTCCTTCTAGCCCAACCCAGCCCATCCCATTGAAAGCCTCGCAATGCAGAGGAGACTGCCACTTGCAACTTACTGCAATCTAAAGCAGTTAAAGTGTCATTTAATGTAAAAGACTTAAACTACAAGGAAACAAGGATTATTTTACTCTCGCCTCCTAGACCAACCCAGCCCATCCCATTGAAAGCCTCGCAACACAGAGGAGACTGCCACTTGCAACTTACTGCAATCTAAAGCAGTTAAAGTGTCATTTAATGTAAAAGACTTACCGAAACTACAAGGAAACAAGGTTAGTTTTGCTCTCCTAATGTTTTCTGTTTTACATTCTGGGTTACCACGTCTGTAAAGTACCGCTCAGGGATCCGCAGCACTGGCAGTGTCATATTAAGCCCACCAACTAATCCTGTAGCTACATTTCAAAGAAATTTGCAAAGAAATGATTATAGATAATTCTTGGCCATTACCTATCCTGAAAAAAACTGACCGTCTCTGCAATCTTGCGGTCTGGTCGGGCCCCACTCGGCTCACCTCGCTTGGCTCTCTCTGCTCCTCTACCCTGCCCCCCATTTCTCACCCACTCCCACTATACCTACATTTAATCTAACCCTTCAACACCTGACCACTACCTACACCAATCACCTACCCAACATCATACCCTCTTGCCACACCCCTACACCCACCTCATCAACTCAAACACCTTACACTCATCACCCAATCACCACTGCCATACAGCATGCAAATCACACTAGCATCTCTCTTATTAGCCCTCACATCACTAGCCTACATAACATCCATACAAACTAACCTACCTCTACACAACACCACATTCCACACAACACATACTACCACACTAACAAAAAAATGCTTAAACTTCTCCATCAGCCCTACAATTCTAAATGTCAATACTACATTATATACACACAATACATACCAAGATGCAACACTAAAAGAACCTCACATAGATCCAGCATAAAAAGAGCACACATAATAAAATACCCACTATCAACCAGAAAGAGACTACTTATCTCTGGTAACATACACCCAAACCCAGGTCCACTCAAAACCAAACAGACATCTGACCTATTAATTCTTAATACCAAGACAAGAAGTATTGCTAACAAGCTACCTGTTCTGCATGCATTCATAACCCACTATGCTCCCGACATACTGACCATCACAGAGACATGGCTAAAACCTAGCATGCAAAATGAAGAATTCCTCCCCCAGGCTATAATATCCTGAGACTTGATAGAGTAGGTAGGAAAGGAGGGGTAGCCATTTTCTTTAAAAATACACTCAACCTCCAATCCCGTCAAACCCCTCTACCAGAATTTAATAATGATGAAACCCTAATTTCAACCCTATACTTAAACAAAACAAAAAAATCAACATTATCTGCTGCTACATACCTCCAGGAAATAACTCTCCTATAACTGAAGATATCTTACAGTGGACAAGAGATAAATTACCACAATAAACTATCCTATTAGGGGACCTAAATATTGATTGGTTAGCCTGCAACTCCAACAACCCCACTAACCACATTAACCTGTATGGGTCCTCTCAACTCATTCAAGAACCCACTAGAGCAGATAAAAGATTACAAAAACCATCCATTCTGGATTGGGTACTGGTCAACTGCCCCAAACAAAAACTACCAGACAGGCTGTCTACCAGATGGTCTCAGTGACCACCTCCCATATTCCTGCTATGCAAACACAGTAACCTACCCAAGCCCATAGTTCATAGACTAATACGAGATGACCGAAACCTAAACCCTTATGATCTTAACACTGTTCTAAGCCATTGTAACTGTGAGCCACTAAAAACCCTCAGTTTATAACAGGCAGTTGACTACTTTAGTAGCACTTTTACCAATGTCCTTAACAGGCTCACCCCTCCTAGAAAAATTAGAGTGAAAGCCAACTATGCTCCATGGTTAAGTAGAGAAAAGAGAGCCCTATTAAAATCCAGAGATAAAGCCTGGAAAATCTGGAAGAGGGAAAAACACCACCCATTCCAAACAAAACTACCAAAAGCTTAGAAATCAGGCCAAGGAACAAACCAAACTTGATAAACAGAACTACTTCCTAGGTGCCCAAAGCAAATATTCAAAAAAAAACCCACAAATGTTTTGGCAGTCAATCAATTCCTTACTAAAACCAGGCAAAACTACTACTCCAGCTCCTAACTCTATCAGTAACACTATGGACATAGCAACTCAATTTAACCACCACTTCACCAAATCATTATCCAACCATCCACAAATAGCCCCTCACACACCCCAGCCAATCATCTAGAAAACATTCCCCCTTTACTCTATCACCAGTCCCCACCTCCACAATTAAAAAACTCCTTTTAAAACTGAAACCCACCACTCTTGCAGCTGATAACTTACCAGCTAGCTTCCTAAAAATGGCCACTAACTCTTTATCTTATCCTGTTTCCATCCTCATTAACCACTCCATACAGGAATCTCATATCCCACAACTCTAGAAGGTTTCATATATTATCCCTCTTCATAAAGGTGATAACTCTTATGACTTCTCAAATTACCAACCATTGCCATTCTACCCCCCCCATCTAAACAACTAGAGAAGTATATACACCATCAAATCATGAAATTTCTGAACACACAAACTCCTTTCCACCACACAACATGGCTTCCGCCCCCATCATAGAAGAACTACTGCTCTTCTCTTTTTTACTAATCTAATTAACCTATACAGGAACAACAATAACTATGCATCTGCCATTTTCTTGGATCTATCCAAAGCATTTGACATGGTCTCACACACCATTCTACTAGATTCCCTAGTCTCCCTATCCTTTGCCCCATCTACTATAGCCTGGTTCAGAAGCTACCTACCTGACAGACAACAATCTCTCCAATGACAAGGTGTACTATCCCCTCAACTTCCAACTACCATAGGAGTGCTCCAAGGCTCAATACTGAGCCCACTTCTCTTTTCTATCTTCACCAATAATCTACATAGCTCAACCCAACATGCCACACTGATTCAATATACAGATGATTCAGCTTTGATCTGCACAGCCCCATCTCCTTCCATTCTATAACAACTCACCCAGGAAACCTTTAACTCTGTAGAAAAATGGATCTCTGATATCCAACTCATCCTAAACCCCAATAAGACCAAGTTACTCCTATTTACCCCCAACAAATCAAGGACCACTCCTCTTTCCTTTACCATCACCTCTAAAAATGGCACTACCATTTCCCCTTCTATCCATACCAAACTTCTCGGCATTGAAATTGACAATAACCTTCACTTTGATGGTCACATCTCTCAAGCCATCAAAAACGTTCACAAAAAAATGGGTACCCTATACAGGCACAAAAACTTCCTCTCAGATCAAGCAAGAATCACCCTAGTCCAGACTCACCTATTGTCTACACTAATGTAAGCAGCACCAATTTTCACCAACATCAGAAAAATTGACCTTGACAAACTCGAGTCATGTTACAACAAGATCGCCAAGTTTGCTAAAAGCTCCACCTTCAGAACACATGACTGTCTAGCTCTAAGGAACCTACAATGGCTAGAACTACCCCAACTACTTAATCACCAGCTAATCACTGCCTACAACATCCTTAAATAACCTGATAAAACCCCATCATTAACTCAACTACTTACTCACTACACAGCAAATCGCCCTGTCCGCTCCAGTGAGAATTCTCTCCTCTGCATCACTAAGGCAAACAATACTGCAGGAAAAGCATTATACTCCCATACCATTGCTAGACACTGGAATTGCCTTCCCCCTCCACTGACCTCTGCCTCCACCACTTCACACTTCAAAAACTTCCTCAAATCACATCTGATGAATACCTGGCTATGTCCATGTATTACTTAACTTACGGTCTCCTATCCCCTCCCCTATATACCTATGAACAACTACCAAGCTACTCACTGTAATGCTCTGCAGTACTAAAACTCTAACAGCCATTTTTACAGACTGAATGTAGCTCCTAATCCTTACTATTTGTAATATCTTTAATTGCTGAAAAGTGTTCTGTCTCTATAGTTCAATGTGAATATCTGATTGTTTGTTGTATAATGCACCTTGTTTGTTTTTACAACTCTGTATAAATATATTACTATTGATAACCAATCTGGAGCTTTTCTCCCCTGGCCGCCACTGAAAATGGAGCTAGTCCAGTCGGAATTTCCCAGTTAATAAATGTAAAATAAAATAAATAAATAAATGTACAGTTTAAAGTCAGTTGTTGCCTGTAACTTACAGAGTTATTGCTGAAATATCAGTGAGCTCAGTTCAGTAACAGAGGGGCAGTGGTTCAAAGACAGCTTAGCTCTTGTAGCATATTTTGTTAAATGGTGACAGAGTGATTTAAACCTAAGAATAAATAGAGCATGTTGACAAAGCTTGGTCAAGACCAGGCCAGCAACAATAAATAAATAATTTGAGAAGATAAAAGTAAAAGAAAGTAATATGAATGTTTTATCCCTTTAAATAGTCAAATAAATAAGTATAAGAACATAGTAAAAACAATCACATAAATAACTAAATCTTTCATGAATTCTTACTTTTTTAAACTAAATAAGAAGATGAAAACAGTGGATTAATATAAAAGAACTAAGACCAAAAAGTACAAATCTGTGCATCATAGTTTTATTCAAAAAACGCCACTGAGCCTGGAGGGTAGGTAGCATTAAGGCTCATCTAGCAATAATAGTCACACAATTAATAATGTTATTACAATCTTTTCTATTTTTCAAGCTCTCCTCAATCACATTTAATATAAGAATCTTAAAATACATAGAACATAGCCAGATGTGCTGTCTATACAATTGCTTGTCATGATCATTTTAATAGAATTATAGGTGTTTTCCAATTATTTAGTCTATCCAACATAAAAGGCCAAGCACATAGTACATACTGCCATACACACCACCATCTAGATATTAATAATCCAAATCAGCAACACAGCCAGATGCGAGATAATAATACATACCACTATATAATTTATAAGACGTATAGACTAGCTTACACAATGAAAGCTACTGTGTTAATAGTATTATGCTGATTTTTGATCTTACAATGTAAACAACTCTAAACACTATTTTTTGTACTTGTAAACCTTTTTGTACATCAGCAACTATACAGAATGGATTCTGCTTTCTAGAAAGACTCTTTCAATTATGGAGTATCATTTTTTGATGGCATGCATATCCTTAGAAATGATAATATACCATCATGTTAAGGAGATGCTAGCACTGAATTGGCTGTACTGCTCTATATAGATATTGCAACTCTCTGCACAATAACACAATTGAAAATAGCATCAGTTTCACAATCACAATAACCTGACTCAAAAAATAACATCTTAGTTACTAAAATTTCAATCTAACTCTTGAGCACATAAAGTATGAACAAATGATGGCTTATCAATAACTTTCATGAAATGTAGCCTTCTGTGTAGCAATAACCTCCAAGCATTACTCTGTGCAGTTAATATTATAATAATACTACATAAGTCAGGTGCAGGATATTCTGGGATTTACTCAAGGTCATGTGAGGTTACTCCACAGACAAAGTGGAAAACTGAACACATTATACCATGAATGAAGGCATGAATAAGCCACACTCACATTATGTATGAGAGTTATTCCTGGGTTATTTTTGCATTATTTTTTAAATATTTTGCCATTTGGTGCTTTGAAGTTCTTCCTTTGTGTCACCCATTTTTATGCTACATTCTTGAGCAGTGAATTCATATTCAGGACCACAGCTTAGTATAACCGGTGACACTGTTTTCTGGAAATGAATATAAGATTTGTGTACATGTGATGAATGCTGTAATATTTGACTTTTTTATGTAACATTTACAAAGATTTAACACTGTTGCTCTGTTCATCTGACAGTGAAGAAATAAATATGGCAACCATTCCTTGCTAAATAGCTTAGGAACATTTAATATCACAGCACATGTCTCGTTGCTTGTATGTGTATTCATAGTAATCATACCCCCACTACTCAAAAGGGACAGTTTATCAAAAGGTGCTGTTTTATTCATTGTTGCTGTGAGTCTGAAATTGTTATACTTATGTAATAGGGGTGGTTAGGTAAAGGCCCACATGGTAGTGCAGGAGGTGCAGGCCTCCCTGCAAAAAGACTTGACTTCTACCACTCTGGGAGACAGCACCTCTGGTATGCAGCATCTTCACTGAAAGGGGATGAGATGAGCTGTTCTGCAGCCTTTTAATATTACTTTGTGTCTTCTGTGTGCTTTTATGGTTTGATTATAAGACATTTATGCAGTATTAAAAAAGATTTGTTTTCTTTAAACACAGTGACTGCTGGTGTGAGCTGACTATGAATTATGGTATCAATGATTGAGAAGATAATCGGGGGTTTTGTAGAATTAACCACTCAACTAACTCATTCATTGTAACTATAAATGGCTCATCTAATTGCATTATTCCAAGCATAATATAATACCTTACAATTTGTTTACCCCCAAAAAAGTCATGATATGGGCAGTAATTCTAGCATGATTTTTATTTTAAAGCCAAATGTTCTTCTTCCCACAATGTACCTCACAGTGATACTATGTTGTCTTCCTTTTCTTTCAGTTCTTGTACTCACTGAGTTAGAAAGGCAATGCTTTGAATGTGGGTTTTCTCTCTTTAGCTCGAGACAACTATTAGTACATTTTAAGTGGCACTTTTGATCTTTTTTTCAGTTATCAGTTACACGCTCTGGTTTATTAAATAAGAGTCACTAAATTTCTTTCTCTTATAGGTTTATAGGTTCATAGGTGTTTACTAGGCTAACGACCACAAGGGCTTTTTTAAGCCTAGCCATGCACCCCAAATCTCTGACAAGTTCTGATACCCTTGATAAGTGTAAGCATAGGCCTGTGAGATGAACCATTTACAGGTTACGTGTTTGCATTAAAGACACAGGTGCCAAACCAGGGATGAATTTCCAATTTCCCATCCAATTGTCCAAGTTGCACTTGAATTGGGTTAGGAGGAACTCTGCTTCAAATGGATGAGGAGCCTGTTCCATACACAGGGTAGTCTCTGGGATACATACCTATCTCTCCATCAGGTCCTATTTATATCACAAACAAGGCTTACGTCTTCAGAACGGGTAATTCTGGTACTGTTTGTTGTGTGGATATGCAGGAGGTCCATCAGAGTGGGGTATAACAATGCCCTGTATACCACGCATAGATCTCCCCTCAAAAGCCTATAGGAGACAGAATACAGGGATAGGGCCTTGAGATGGTCTGCACGGGGCATATTACTTACGTCCTGTATTATTTTAGTGAGAAACTTCTGTGGACGTACCAGTTGTTGGATATGTCTGGTTAGATACATACCAAAGGGGGCATTGTACTCAATGATAGGTTGGCATTTAGTTTTAGTCCACGGCTCTGACACCTGTTGTTTGTGTCAGTCCCTCTTGGAGAACATTTGTGCCAGTGTGAGATTCAATGACAGCTCCCAATTTGCAATCTGCAAATTTAGTCATCCAGAGACAACTGACATTGGCCTTGACTTCTGAGAAGTAAATGCCAAAAAGGAGCGGTCCAAGGACTGATCCCTGAGGGACTCCACTTGTGACTGGTCTCTTTGTAGAGGTGGACTCCCCAATTCTAACTTCCTGGGTCCTGTCTGTGATCCAGTTGGCTATCCACCACGTGACATATGGGTTTGTACCTAACCTCTTAAGTTTGTCAACAATGCCCGAATGGGATATTGTATCAAATGCCTTGGCCAGGTCAAGGTAGGCAGTTGTAAAGGATTTTGCCCTCATCCATTGCTTTGGTAATGTCCACCAGGTTGAGTAGGCATTATCTGCCCTTGATGAAACCAAACTGGGTTGGTTCCAGTGTCTGGAAGTTTATTACATCTCTATTGATCATCTATGATAATTCTTTCCATGGATTTACATACAAGAATAGTGAGACTTATGGGTCTGTAGTTTCCAGGGTCTGTATATGGCCCACCTTTGTGCAGAGGTATGACTGTTGCCTTTCTCTATTCATGAGGCATGAAGCCTGTTTGGAGGCTACATTTAAATAGTAATTCCAGAGGCCCTGATAGGTCATGTTTCATGTTATTTAGAAGGCATCCTGGAATATTGACAGGGTTCATTGATGCAGTGTTCTTGGTCTGAGAGAGAGCATTAAGGACCTGTTACCTAGTGATAGTAAGGGGAGTTATATTTGATGATATTTCCTGAGGAAAGGTTGTGGGTGAGAGAGGAGTAAAACTGGAGTTGAATTTATCAACCAGGAGGTTTGGATCAGTATAGGTGGCTCCATTTACAGTAAGCTCTGCACACAACTGTGTATCTCCTTTAAGGCTGCGGACATAGCTAAAGAATGCTTTGTGGTTGTCCTTTGCCTGGGAGGCCACTCTAACCTCAAATATGGCTTTGGTAGACTTTATTTTTCCTCTGAGTTGTTTGTTTAGTTTGATGAGAGTGCCTTTATCCTGCTGGGTTCTGCACCTCCTAATTTTTGCCATGATTTTCTTCCTCCTGTTATACATCTGACTGATTTTGTGATTCCACCAGGGTGGCTTGTTTTTTGAGTTAGTTCTATACTTCTTCCTGGTGGCTACAGCTGCCTCTATGGAACTATTGACATGCTTGTACAGGGTTTTTATGAACAGTTCTGCATAGGCAGAAGTGTTCTCAGGGTTTATTGGGACTTTTTTGCCAGGTTCTCACTTAATAGCAGGAGGCTAGCCTTAGAATAGTTCCTGAATATTTCCGATTGAGCTGGGGGTCCAGGTTTTATTTTTACTTCAAAGGAGACCATTTTGTGGTCTGACCTTACCAGGGATGGCATAACAGTAGGAGGTGTGCAGCACTCTCCCATATTAGTGAGGACCAGATCCAGTATGGTTACACCCCTGGTGGGTGTACTGACTATCTGGTCCAGGGAGTTTGCGTTTACAAAATCCAGGAATCTCTGTGTTTGTACGTTTGATGTCGTATAGGATCCCCAGTTAATAGTGGGGTAATTAATGTCACCCATGAATATAGTATTGGGTTGGATGGTTAGTGTTTCTAATAAGTTTAAATACATGGTATGTGTTTCCTGGGTCATAGAGGGGGACCTCTAGCTTGCAAGGAAGTGGTACTGGAATTTACCTGTGGTGATTTGAACATGGAGCAGCTCAAGTACATTATCCTGTTTGACCAGCCTTGAAGTATATTTATTTTTGATGTAAATAGAGACACCTCCACCTTTAGTCCCTGTCTGTGAAGTAGCTGGCCTAAATGTGTGGAAGGCATTATAACCTTGCACTGTTGGTGTGCTCTCCACGGCTTTAAACTACGTCTCAGAGACCGCACAGACATCAACATTCTCTAAGGTAAAGCAAGTTTCCAAGGAGTGAAGTTTTTTTGTTTAGGCTCCTAGCATTGAGCAGTAATACCTTTAGATTTTCTTGGTTTTGATTTGCTATGTTGGAAGTACTTTCAATTTGCTATTGCCTATTCTACGACTAAATCCTTTCCATTACTCTCTCCCCATCTCTGCCTCTCACCCCCCCCCCCCCGAAATTTTATGTACAAGTTTTCCTCTAACACCTAAAAAAGAAAGTGGATAAGTACTTCTGGTTCACTGCATGACTCTTTACAGTAATCCAGTTACCACTTTGAAAGAAGGTTCTGTACTTAACTATATGGCATTTTAAAGTAAGCACAAGTAATTCACTGTGAAAAACCTAACAGTAACAGTTTAATTTCAATGCACAGAGCTTTAACTTAAATCCTGTAATGTGCAGGAGTAAAGGAAGAATCTAATAATGCATATCACTTTACAATGAGGACTAAATTCACTGTGTGGAACTTAAAATGAACACTTGCATTTCAAAGGACAGCAGTTTAAGGCAAGTTCTTTGTGTAAGTGCACAGTTACTTGCAGAGATCTTGAGCTCCCAGTACAGGGAGTAGTTGCCTATCTAATTAAGCTTCAATTTACTTAATGATACACATTTGCATTTTAATGTAGAAGTCATACAACTCCATGAATTACAAATGCTGCATCTTTATATGCTATATAACATGGCACATTTTTGCACTAGTTATCACTGCTGCCTCAAAATGCTTCGTTCCTGCCTGTGCATTCTTTGTCTATATTTTTCTGAACATGTCTGCCTGAGTTTATCACTCAGTGATGTATGTACTGTCTCCTTTTTGGTATGTGGAGCTTTTCTCCCCGGGCCTCCACTGAAAATAGATATATATTCAGCAGGACTATCTCGGTCAACAAATGTAAAATAAATAAATAAATAACTTTTGTGTTACGTTTACTTGCACTCCTTCTGTCCGTTTTTTTTTTTTCCCCCAGAGCCACTTGTTTCTTCCCACATCCAAAGCCATGTTGAAAGGGGAACTGAAGATCCTTCCAGTATATGTGTAAGGGGATGTGTGTGTAATGTCCCGATACGGACTAGTATCTCATCTAGGATTGATTCTATGCCTTACGTATCTTACTCTAAAGTGACCTGAATACAACAAATATAAAGTAAATAAATGAAAAGAACGAAAGAATCATTACAAAGTATATTGTAATCATTAACCATAAATGTATGGATAATGTGTAAAACTGGTGGGGGTAAAAAGTTTGCCTTTATTCAAACATATAGCAGTCTCAGGTGGGTATATTTACATGAGGTGTGCAACACATATAACCTCCATAAAGACAGTTCTAAGAGACTTTCCCTAGTTTCCATGAGTTCTTCAGATGACAATGTCTTAACTTAATTATTACTCCCATTGTCATTCTTTGAATCATCCTACCGACTTCAGCAGTGTGCGTATTCTAATGTGGTAGTTGGTGCAGAGGGTAGAACCTGTGCCATATAATCCCTGTGGTACAGAACATCCTACCGACTTCAGCAGTGTGCGTATTCAAACGTGGTAGTTGGTGCAGAGGGTAGAACCTGTGCCATACAATCCCTGTGGTACAGAACATCCTACCAACTTCAGCAGTGTGCTTATTCAAATGTGGTAGTTGGTGCAGAGGGTAGAACCTGTGCCATACAATCCCTGTGGTACAGAACATCCTACCGACTTCAGCAGTGTGCTTATTCAAATGTGGTAGTTGGTGCAGAGGGTAGAACCTGTGCCATACAATCCCTGTGGTACAGAACATCCTACCAACTTCAGCAGTGTGCTTATTCAAATGTGGTAGTTGGTGCAGAGGGTAGAACCTGTGCCATACAATCCCTGTGGTACAGAACATCCTACTGACTTCAGCAGTGTGCGTATTCAAATGTGGTAGTTGGTGCAGGGGGTGGAACCTGTGCCATACAATCCCTGTGATACAGAACATCCTACCGACTTCAGCAGTGTGCTTATTCAAATGTGGTAGTTGGTGCAGAGGGTAGAACTTGTGCCATACAATCCCTGTGGTACAGAACATCCTACCGACTTCAACAGTGTGCTTATTCAAATGTGGTAGTTGGTGCAGAGGGTAGAACCTGTGCCATACAATCCCTGTGGTATAGAACATCCTACCGACTTCAGCAGTGTGCTTATTCAAATGTGGTAGTTGGTGCAGAGGGTAGAACCTGTGCCATACAATCCCTATGGTACAGAACATCCTACTGACTTCAGCAGTGTGCTTATTCAAATGTGGTAGTTGGTGCAGAGGGTAGAACTTGTGCCATACAATCCCTGTGGTATAGAACATCCTACCAACTTCAGCAGTGTGCTTATTCAAATGTGGTAGTTGGTGCAGAGGGTAGAACCTGTGCCATACAATCCGTGTGGTACAGAACATCCTACCGACTTCAGCAGTGTGCTTATTCAAATGTGGTAGTTGGTGCAGAGGGTAGATCCTGTGCCATACAATCCCTGTGGTACAGAACATCCTACCAACTTCAGCAGTGTGCTTATTCAAATGTGGTAGTTGGTGCAGAGGGTAGAACCTGTGCCATACAATCCCTGTGGTACAGAACATCCTACCAACTTCAGCAGTGTGCTTATTCAAATGTGGTAGTTGGTGCAGAGGGTAGAACCTGTGCCATACAATCCCTGTGGTACAGAACATCCTACCGACTTCAGCAGTTTGCTTATTCAAATGTGGTAGTTGGTGCAGGGGGTAAAACCTGTGCCATACAATCCATGTGGTATAGAACATCCTACCAACTTCAGCAGTGTGCTTATTCAAATGTGGTAGTTGGTGCAGAGGGTAGAACCTGTGCCATACAATCCCTGTGGTACAGAACATCCTACCGACTTCAGCAGTGTGCTTATTCAAATGTGGTAGTTGGTGTAGGGGGTAAAACCTGTGCCATACAATCCCTGTGGTACAGAACATCCTACTGACTTCAGCAGTGTGCTTATTCAAATGTGGTAGTTGGTGCAGAGGGTAGAACCTGTGCCATACAATCCCTGTGGTACAGAACATCCTACCGACTTCAACAGTGTGCTTATTCAAATGTGGTAGTTGGTGCAGAGGGTAGAACCTGTGACATACAATCCCTGTGGTACAGAACAACCTACCGACTTCAGCAGTGTGTTTATTCAAATGTGGTAGTTGGTGCAGAGGGTAGAATTTGTGCCATACAATCCCTGTGGTACAGAACATCCTACCGACTTCAGCAGTGTGCTTATTCAAATGTGGTAGTTGGTGCAGAGGGTAGAACCTGTGACATACAATCCCTGTGGTACAGAATGCCATTTCCTCAGTCCTCATTTGCCTGTGGTGTGAACTTGAGCAAGTCACTAAACCAGTCGTTACTCCGGGATCACCCCTGAAAAGGGGTTGTGTGCCCAATGGGCCTACCTGATTAACAAATGGGTATTATTTGAATTACTGTTTAAAAATGCAATTTGTATTGCACATATTGCACAGTTTACTACTTTAGTGCAAGTATATGAAAATCACATTTTATATCACAGTGTGGAAATTTAAACTTAGCACTCATTTTGCCATAGAACACTTAAAAGTAAACAGTAGTGTTTTACTGATCACTGCTTTGTGGTTATTACTACTCTTATATCACTTAACATTTCAGCAATCAGCATTATAGTAAACATTGATATTTTATTTAATAATTTAAATAGTCACCTTGCATGTCACTTTACATTAATTTAAAGTAATCATTTTCATTTTACTGTACAATATTTTTAACAAATAATTTACATGTTAGTGCAGACAAATTTAAAGTATGAACTTAAATTTTATTTTACAGCACTTGAAGGTAAACTCTCGTATTTCATTATGTATAGTATCTTAAGGTAAGCCCTTATATTTGTGCAGATAAAATTATATACAAATGTGGAGCATTTTTGTAGCACAGTGGAGTACATTAATATGTAATAATCAAAAACAGAAGTTTAAGTTAAGCACCTGTGTTTTTCTCAACATAGCACTTTATAAAAATTTGCTTTAGGATGTCTAGAATGTAAGAAAAACACCTGCAGTTAACTTAAAAGTTTTTTAAATCAAGCTCTTAACCTTTTACCATAATGCACACTGAACTTAGCAGATTTTATGTACTGAACAATGTTTTAAAGTAAATATATTTTGATCTTTCTGAAAACTAAACATCTGATGTTAATCTTTTTTCCATTCATCACCGATAGGTTCGGTTCTGAGCCGAGTCGGCCTATTACCAAGTTCACACCAGCCAAAATCTCTCAAGCTAAGCTTCTACCCACAATGCCCTTCTACCTGTTACCTTAGATCTCGTTTGCTGCATAGCTGTAAACCTGCGTTTCAGCCAGGCTCTCAGCTAAGTGGAAAATTATTTGATATTCGTGTCTAAACTAGTTTCTAAAATTTTGTGAGCTATAGTTTCTTTCCTGTCAAATTACAGTAATGTTAGATATATTTCTCTCTATTTCTACCCATTGTTAACCTTTTAAAGTACCATTGCTGGTACAGCCCTTTTCTCTTTACCCTTGTGGTATTTCTTGAATACCACAGCTGGTATTCCTTCTCTGTTCTTTCTACTGGTGTGTTTTTGATATTGGATTTGTTTATATTTTTTGCGTGTGTTTAAATCTTTCCTGTCTTAGGAAGTTCTGAAGTTGAATTGTTGTGATTACTTCTCAAGATGTCAGATAAGAAGGGTACATCTGGTTTCAAACACTGTACCTCATGTAATGGTAAACTACCTAATAGTGACACTCATGATGATTGTGCTTATTGTTTAGGGGTGCCCCACCTTTTGGTGCAGTCTCCCTGTGGGATTTGCCAGAGTTTCAGGCAACGCACTCTAAACGAGTGCAAGAATAAACTAATCTTGAAGGGACTACTTAAATCTCCCTTTTCAGAGGCCCTTTCTGCGACAGAGGTCTCAACCCCTTCTATGAAAGTTAAGAAAAGGCCTCATTCGGTTCCCTCTTCACCCTCGGGTGACCAGGGTAAGTCTGTGAAACCAAAAATTCAGAAGTTATCCTTGGAGCATAAGCCTGCCTCCTTGGCACTGTTCTCATCTGCTCCAAGCACTTCGACTATTGCTACATCGATGCCAGCCTCATCGCCGGCTCCAATGCTTCTTCCAGCACCGACTGTAGACCTCACCATGCCTTCTATGACTTCGGCACCTGTGCCCATATCGGCACAGTACATGCCTTTGATGCCAATTTCTGCAGTGATGATTGAACCTCCTGTTTCAGCTCCAAATGTCCCTTTGGCACTGAGCTCTATTACAGCAACACTGGATTTGACACCACTACTTCCTGTCTCTAAGCTTGAGACATCAGTGCCTGCATATCATGCACCACTGACCTGATACTCCCCGTCCATAGACTCATTCTTAGGCCAAGTGTATATCCCATTCTTAGATGGACCTGACTGTCCATCCAGAGTATCCACTAGATCCACCAGGAGCCTTTCTGAACTTGATGTGGTGCATCTTGTGGATCAGCTGTTGGTAGCCAGGGGGATGCCCATGCCTTCCAAGACCCATCATCTGGCAGGACTTGGGTTAACCTTTCCACGGACTCCATCCTATTCTCCTCCTTCGACCATCCCGATTCTGAAGCTCAGATCCCCTCCTATCTCAGCACCTCTAGTGGACCTCACTGAGGCTCTGGGTCTGTCCCTTTGGTCCTTGGTTCCTGCTGAGCTGGTCCTTCCTCAATCTCGTGATTGAGCAGCGGGCTCCTCTGTTCAGGGCATGGTTGCGTGTAGTCCTTCGGTTCCATCCTCAGTGCCGGTAGCCTCACCTGCACTGATCCGGCTTGAGGCTCCATCCTCAGGAGCGGGTTTGACGGAGCAGGGTGTGTCCCTAGTTCCAAGGTTGTCCTTCTCAGTTCCGGGCTTCCACCCCGCTTCGGGTGGGCCTGCTTTCCATGTGATGGAGAAGGCTCTCACTTCCACAAGCATTCCGCCGACGTCAGAACCCCTGTTTTCTCCCCCTGAGCTACAGCTGCCACAGACCACCTCCCCGGGACACCGAGCAGGGAAGCCACAGGAAACCCCAGTTCAGGGTACCAACTCTTCTGAGTCCTCCTTGGACGTCCTTCACTGAGGAGCCCCCATGGAACAGATTGTGCAAAAGGAAGCATATTGACTCACCTGAGGAGTCTTTAACAGAAGACACGGATTACAATGATGGTGAAGGGTCCCCACGGTCACCCCCTGATAATGTCTCCTTCAGAGACATCCTTGAAATGTTAAAGCAGAGGGGTGACTGGAAGCCCTCCAACCCTTCCTCTGAGGAGTCTGTATTCCTGCAGGCTTTCCATGCCCGTCCATCTACCTCGTGGGGACCCCGCCTGCTGACGAGCTATCAAAATGGACACGCGCTCCAGGAGTCTGCTTAGCTTCCAACTAGAAGCCAATCATTACCAATTTTGTGCCCTGCCCTTTTGTCTCTCTACAGCCCCCAGAGTGTTCATAAAGTGCATGGCAGTGGTCACAGCTCACTTGAGACTGCAAGGATTCCGGGTGTTTCCATATTTGGATGATTGGCTGTTTACTGCCCCCACCAAGCATCTTCTGGTAACAGCCCTACAATACACACTTTCTCTGGTGGAGATTTTGGGGATAACTGTGCACTGAGAGAAGTCAAACCTGGTCTTTACCCAGCAGATAGAATTTATTGGATCAGTCTTCAACACCCAATCCTGTCTGGTGTCACTCCCAGCTCACTAACTCCATTGATTGAGGCTTCAACTCTGGGTGATACTCTGTCAAAACAAAGTCTCAGCAAGAGAAGTTCTTCAGGCCCTAGGATCCATGACAACTTCAATCCCGATAGTGCATCTTCCCAAGCTGCAACATGCGAATTTCAATGGCTTCTTCTTTCTCAGTGGTTCCCGAATCACCACCCTCTACATTTCCAGATCCAGATAACCAACTCCTGCAAACAGGACCTTCTTTGGTGGATGAGGCCAGATACAGAACTTTGGAGTCACCTTTTCCAGTCCCCTCAGCCCAAGGCCATTGTGATCATGGATGCTTCCCTGATCGGGTGGGTGGCCATTTCCAGGGAAAGACGGTCCATGATCCACTTTGGAGGCCCACCTGCATATCAACATTCTGGAACTGAGAGTGGTGCTGTTAGTGTTGCAGGCATTTCATCTGGTTCTTCCTTCTGAGACAATTGCAATTCATATACAAAAATAAGCTGACCACACTGCTAAAGGAGACTCACAAACTTAGTACAATTGCAATTCAGTCAGACAACATGTCAGTAGTCTATTATATCAACAAGCAAGGAGGAACCAAGTCCTACCCCTTATGTCGAGAGGCCACGAGAATTTGGCAGTGGGCAATAGCTTCCAACCACTTTCTAATGGCAACACACATCCCAGGGAGTTCCAACGTGATTGCGGACAAGTTGAGCAGATGTATTCTCCTGTCGCACTAGTGGTCCCTCAATCCCGATGGGGCAGCAGAAATTTTCAGCCACTGGGGCCAGCCATGCTGCGACCTTTTCACCTCTCCAAACGAGTGAAACAGCTATTTTGCCCTATTCCCCCCAAAGGGGAGTCTCTGAGGGATGCTCTGATTCACGATTGGCCCATGGGATTTCCTTATGCTTATCCCCCATTCCTCTGATTCCACAGTTCCTAAAGAAAGCTCATCAGTTGAAATGCAAAGTGATCCTCATAGCCCCTTTTTGGCCTCAACAAGTTTGGTTCCCTTCCTTTGGCCTCATCTGGTATGCCCGCCATGGGTTCTGGACCCTCTTCCAGACCTGATTGCTTACCCCCAAGGGTGTAGCCACCCGAATCTGTCCAGTCTCAAGCTCACAACTTGGTTTTTCCACTTCCGTTAATTGCCAGGCAGACTTATCTCACCTCACCTGTTTAAGATATTATCCTGGCCTCTCATAAACCATCCATCAGATGACTGTATCAAGACAAATGGAAAAGGTTCTCTCCCTGGTCAAAGGATAACATGCTAGATCCATATCTGGCTCTGGTCACAGCAGTTTTGCAATACTTGTCTAGGTTTTTTTGAGGAGCGTGCCGCAGCTCAACCATACGAGTACACCTGGCTGCAATTTTGAATTACCATAATGGGTTGGACGGTACACCTCTCATCTCACTACATTTGTGTAAAACCTTTCTCAAAGGAGTTTCACACATCATGCCCCCTATCAGACAGCCTATAGAGCCATGGAACCTCACGTTAGTTCTACAATCTTTGACTCAACCCCCCTTTGATCCCACAGCGAAGTGTGACCTGAAATTCTTGTCTTGGAAATCCTTGTTTTTGGAAGCCATTATGTCAGCCAGGAGTGTTTCGAAGCTACAGGCACTGTGCATCAAAAGACCCTATTTGGTCTTTCACAAGGACAGAGTATCACTCCGGACGAATCCATCTTTCTTCTCCAAGGTTGTTTCTGACTTCTCCATCAATCAGTCCATTGACCTACCAGTGTTCTTTCTGAATTTTTCTAATAAAGGAGAGCACTGCCTGCATTCCTTGGATGTGCACAGACAACTGAGATTTTATTTAGACAGAACCAAAATTATGCGCAAGTCTGACCAGCTTTTAATTTCCTTTTCTGGACCTAGAGTGGGAAATTCTGTATCCAAGGTTACTTTATCAAAATGGCTAGGGGACTATGTACGCTTCTCTTACTCTTCCACAAAAGAACCTATGCCACAGGTTAAAGCCCATTTCACTAGATCTATGACAACATCTCTGGCTTTCCACTCCAGGGCTTCTATGGATGACATTTGTGCAGCAGCCACTTGGGCTAAACCCCACACTTTCATCAATCATTACAAATTGGATGTGGTCTCGAGAGGGAGAGCTACCTTCATTTCAATGATACTCAGGAACGTTCTACCATAAGGGCCGCCCATGTGTCTCAAGGTGGCTTGAGATTCTGTCCCATCAGTGATGAATGGAAAGAAGATTAACAACATCAGATAAAGAAGTTATGTCTTACCATAATGTTCCATCTGTGTTGTTCATCTTCGTTCATTCATCACTTTCACCCTCCTTCCCCCTCCAAAGGCTCCTGGGGGATACTTTGGGTACAAGTGGTGTCCTATGGCATTTGGCAGAAGGGACTTCTGCTTTCCTGGTCTATCTCGGGCAAACTTGATCTGAGGTAACCAGGAGAAGGGCATTGTGGGTAGAAGCTTAGCTCAAGAGTTTTTGGCTGGCCAAGCTTGGTAATAGGCCGGCTTGGAACCAAAGCCATCAGTGATGAATGAAACAAGATGAACAACACAGATGGAACATTATGGTAAGACATAACTTCTTTTTTTATACCACATAATCATCCACTGTCCATCTCAAATAATACTAATAATAATAAGAGCACTGAGGAAGAAAGTAATAAAGCATTTATTTCACAGTTCTATGTAAATATTACAGGCCAGCAAGTCAGCAAACCTAGTAGGTCATAACCCAAACCATCAGGTTATGAGCAGTACAAGCAACAACCAGCTATGGTAAACATGTCTAAAAAAAAAAAAAAGATTAAACCTTTCAGGGTACACTCAGTTTCTCAGTCAAGACCACTCCTCCATTGCATGGATGATCATTGGGGAACCTGTGGTTTCCTTACCATTGGTTAAGTGCAAACTGGATGAGATTGCAACCGGTCATGTATAAGTCCATGAGTTGCAAGTCTTTCATCACTGTTTGCCATTAAGAATCACTGCTTGCATATGGTTTGTGTTAGTGCTCCAGCACTGATTCAAAGTTTTGGTTATCCAACCACAGAGTAAGTATATATATATATATATATATATATATATATATATATATATATATATATATATATATATATATATATATATGCCAAAAATGTAGCTAAAATCATTGCTTCCATCTGACCTCAAGTATCCCCATAAAGCTTCCTCACCTTTTTGCTTGCATATACCAACTGCATAGTCTCACAATATTGAAGAGAAAAGAAATCACCATGTAAGGGTGAAATATTGCTCACACAACTGTGGTCTTGCACCAGAACTGATAAGAATGCAAACCATTTCATGAGCTGCAGTTCAGGTACTTTACTTCCAACAGTATTCTGTACTCCATTTAGATTTTGGTGATATGCAGATATCCAGGCTACATCCATGGGTATCAGCTCAAATAACGCACAACTGGTTAGAACTGTAAATCAGATAAAGGATGTTGCTGTTAGGGTGGAGCTTCCCTTTCCTGCGAGGTATAGTCATCTCAGAACTGATACAGATTCAGGGGGTACAGTCCTCTGTATATGGCTCAATGATTTTACTCTCTGTGAAAAAATATATTGTCTTTCAGAGTTTGAATGACAGTTCAATGTTTTTTTTTTCCGTTCAAAACGGTATCAGACTTATACAATCCAATTCAATAGAAATCTATCTCTCAGCAGGTACCTGTCAAATATGGGAGGCTGGAAACACAGAAATGGCAAAGTTCCTTATTTATCATACAGAAAGTTCCATATTTATAGGTTTATAGGTGTTTACTAGGTTAATGAGCATAAGGGTCTTTTTAAACCTAGCCATGCATCCCAAATCTCTGACAAGCTCTGATACTCTTGATAAGTGTAAGCAGGAGTTTGGGAGATGAAACATGTACAAGCAGGGGTCTGGGAGATGAACCATTTACAAGTTGCCTGTGTCTATTAGAGACATAGGTGCCACACCAGGGATGAATTTTCCTGTTCCCCATCCAATTGTCCAAGTTGCACTTGAATTGAGTTAGGGAGGCACTCTGCTTCACATGGATGGGGAGCCTGTTTCATAGACAGGGTAGTCTCTACAATACATACCTGTCTCTCTAGCAGGTCCTATTTGTATCATAGGCAAGGTTTAAGTCTTTAGAATGGGTAATTCTGGTGCTGTTTGTTTTGTAGATATGCAGGAGGTCCATCAGAGTGGGGTCTGACAACGGCCTGTATGCCAGGCATAGATCTCCCCTCAAAAAGCCTGTAGGAGACAGAATACAGAGATAGGGCCTTGAGGCAGTCTGCACAGGACACTTTATTTATGCCCTGTATTCTTTTAGTGAGGAACCTCTGTGGACATTGCAGTTGTTGGATATGCCTGATTGGGTACATACCAAAGGGGGCATTGTACTCAATGATAGGTCTGATGAATGCCGAATACAGTGGAACAATGGGCCAGATTCAATAAGGCCTACACTAAGTATACACGATATGTATTCAATAAAATTCTTCTCACATTTTCTAGTGCTTTCTAGTCACTCAGAAAGTTTACACTAAGTGTACATGTAGTCTACACCTTGGGGTAACCTTTATGAATCCCTGTCAATATTTAAAGCTGCAAGAATATCAGTAGGAAAACTAAAATTAGGAGGAAGAAGGTGGGCCTTGTCTGTGTTGTCTGTTGACTCAGAACAGTGTCGACTTAGTGTACACTTGGTATAGGCTTTATTGAATCTGGCCCAATGACTTCCTTGGGCTTACATGCCATACCTTTGTTTATAAGTTGAGCAACACAGAATGATTTCCTCACAACTGTAGACAAGTGATGGTCAAAGGCTAGATTACTATCTATGTTTGTCCCTAAGTCCCTGACTACTGGGTCAGCTCTAAGGGGTGTGTTGTCAATATGACAGTTATCAGAGGGTGGCTGGCTTCCCAAAGGATACTATCTATTTTGTACAGAAAGTTTCATATTTATCATACAGACTCAAAATAAAACAAATCTTCTCTAACAACTAGCGTATCCTTGTAGCAAATAATGAAATGGAGCAGTCTGTGGGTAATTCCCTTCTTTTCTCAAAATAAATAAACTACAATATAAAATCCTGTTGGAAAATGAACCTAATATTGGGATACCACCAAAGGACAGTATCAAAACACTGGGAGCTTATGCCTGGGGGTTGTTCTCACATACAGATATTATCAAATTTCAGTTTAATAGTCACAGAAACACTTTTACCATTTTCAGGATTCAGCAGGGGTATTTATTTACACGCAAGTTGAACAAAAATGTCCTCTTCTTGGCAAAACATGCAGAAACAGAAAGCGTAAATGCAGTCTTTAAAAGGTGTTCAGGATGGCTTTCTTCCCATGCAACAAAACACACACGTCATAGCTGACCCCAAAATATCCAGTGCTCACAGATGTTTCCCTTTTAGCACCTGTACAGCACAAGTAGTAAGAATTCCATTGGTAGGGAAACACATCCAATAGCTTCACACAATGGTAAAGCAACCTCCACAGGTACAATAGCCTTTTTAAAGGTTCCTTCAAAGGAAAGCAGCTCCACTCTTTTAAAGATTACTTTTTCTACTGTAGCTGTTGGAAACTTATCCATAGAATTCCCTGTGGGTTAAAGGTAATCATCCCTGCAAGCCCAGTCAGCTCAGGCCTCATTTACAGATGGTTTTATCCACACGTGTCTTCCTGCCTCCTACCTGTAAAGTCTGCATCTATTGTCAACAATACACCCCTCTCCCCAGTGGACAGCATGGGTTTAGTCAGGATTTTCCTACCTTTCCCTTTGTTCCCGCTTTGAAAATGACAAAGCAGCCACTATGTTTCAGTACATAATGTAAGTATATATTACTTTAATCCAGCACTGGGAAAAATCATTTGTACTGCTAGCCACTATGATTGTAATTCTTAAAATGTGGTTTATTTAGCAGAGTATTTACACTTTAGTGCATTTTATATAGACAGAACTAGAAAGCCTGGCACAAAAATCTACCAATTTACAGTATATGCATTTAATAGAAACAATTAAAACTATGCCATTTTACTGATGCATATTCAAGTTTAAAAATGTACTTTTCACATTTTGGGAAAAAAAAAAACTAACCTGGCTATTAGGACAATGCAAAAAACATACTGGACAAATGTTAATAGCACTGACAAATCTTACTAAATGCATACCAAGTATATGACCTCAAAATTCAAAAGTGCTCAAAAAGACACACTTCTACAACATTAACTATTTCCGTTCTGTAAAACGTTAAATATTTATTGTCCTTTTCATGCTTTAGTTTGTACTTCAATTATATGAAATCTGTCCATGTTGTCCAGACTTTAGCCATATTTTTACAGATGAACATCAGCTAACACAAGCTCATCATTCACCAGGTTTACTGGACCTGCCTTACCCCCCCCCCCCCAAGCTGAATCAGACCCATGCCCATGGCTGGACTAGGGATCAAGTATGCCGGTGCAGCATCATACTGCTCCCAGCAAGTGTGCCATAAGAACCCCCCCCACACACACACGCACACACACTGAAACCTTGCAAGCTCTGCAATAGCTACCTTTGGTAGCTTCCACACATACCAACCTCCCATCCAACAATATACTACGTGCAGTGTGGAACTTACCAGGATCTTAATGCTGTTACTACAGTAAGCCTAGGAGCCTCCCTCCCAGAGGACTCTCTGTGTACCTAGCTATCAAGACGTAGTCACTATTACCTAGCCTCTTGGTTGTGACCACATGCCATTTATATGACAGATGACAGAATCTTCCCTGCTTAATTGCTCTATGTCCCATCTGTATGTTGTATGTCCATCTCTAATTTGCTTTGATGCTCTATATCCATTTGTGTGTTGTCTTGCTGCTCTGTGTCCGTCTGCATGCTGCTTCTCTGTTTGATGTCCATCTGTATGTTGCTTTGCTGCTCTGTGTCCATCTGTATGTTGCCTTACTGCTCTATGTTCATCTGTATGTTGCTTTGTTGATCTATGTCCATCTGCATGTTGCTTCACTGCTCTATGCCCACTTCAGTGATCTGCCTCTGGATTAGGGTCTGTGGTACTGAATTTTCTTATCCTGACAAGGTGGATCCTACATGTCTACCAAGCTTAACACACTGAAAGCTTCACCTGACTGACATAAAAATCTTATTCATGGAAACAACCGTGAAAATCACCTTATTCTTTTCTTAACAGGACAGCTTCACAGTAGCACCACAAATGAGTAAAAAAAAATGCAGTGTCCTGAGATAAAGAGATGTTGCTGACATGAGTATATGATAAGATGAAGACGGTCAATCCCACGACTGAAGCTCCTGACATAACATTTAGTCAGGTCCTTTTAATTCTGTGGAGAAAAGAGAAAGTAGGAACACACAAGGATTTACAGTCTTATAAGGTAATATAATCACAAGCTCTGAGCCTCTTACAGAGGTTAGCAAGTGTCGCTTGTCCTATGTTATGATTCAAGACGAACAGGCAGGGTAGTTCATTTATATGCTTTATTATTTAGAAACACATCAGGATAGATAGCAGCAACTCAAAATATAAACAAACTGATTAACTGGCAGACTATTACATACATGCTTACATCTCAATAGCTTTCTACAAAATTGAAGTCTGCCTTGCATGAGCTCAGTATTTATACACAGGTTCAAGCCCATGAAAAGCTTCTTAAAGGTATACATACATACATACTGATCTACATCCTCCCTCTTTAGTGAATTGCCCACAATAAAATTACATCTGAAAAAGAAATGCAGTCTCAGACACTGAGAAATGAACACAAGGTTCATGTCCAAGTTGCCGTGTATTTGGAACATGGTCTGGAAATGCAACTTAATCTAGTGATATAGCAATTAGGGCAGGATTTAGCAACAGGGACAGTCATTGGTGAACAATCTGTTTCAGGAGTTTTGGGAATCTTCTCAGGAACAGGGATATTTGCTGGAATGTTCTCTGGAACTGGAAAACTGGATAACTCACTCTGAGATCTAGAGTCTTTCACAGGCAAGATGCTACAATACAGGCTCAGACACTGGTACTAAACATCTCCGATTCTGCCTAAATTCAACTCCTTGTGATTCCACAATGTACAATCTCAGCTCTGGACATACACTTTTTACGACTTCAATCCGATCAAAACCTTCACATCTGCATCCTCACCATCTCCACTTCTTGTAATAGATTGAGCAGTTTACTGGACTTATCATAACAGGACTTCTGAGACAAGCACCTTTTCATGATCTGAGCTCTCACTCCTTTGTTGTTCTTAGCACAGGGAACCAACAGATTGCTACTGAATGGTAGTGTGGTTCTGGTTTATCTCGAAAAATTTGTGCAGGTGAACCAAGATGTTTAACACAAGGAATATTTCTAAGATTCAGGAGATTCAGACGAACATTGCTATTGTCTCTTTTTGACTTCTCCAATAACTGTTTCACACTTTGAGCTGCACGTTCTGCCAAACCATTTGACTGTGGGTACTCAGGGCTACTCGCAACATGAAAAGTCCCACTCTTCAGCAAATTTCTTGAACTGTTGGCTTGTAAACTGTGTACCACTGTCAGAAATAACTTTGTGCGGACTACCATGGACTACAAAATGATGCTTCAACTTAGTAATGACAGTACTGGATGCTAGATTAGGAAGTAGGTCAGTCTTGAACCAATTTGAATAAGAGTCTACTAACACCAAGTAATGGTGACCATTCTGTTCGAAAATGTCTGTAATTACTGTCGACCAAGGTAGTTCAGGAAGCTGGGTTAGCTGAAGTGATTCCTCCTATTGATGTCACTTAGTACTATTACATACAGAACAATATGAAAATGCTGTCTCAATGTCCTTTGACATAGAAACCCAAAATACTAGACCTCGCGCCCTTCTTTTGGTAGAATCAGTTCCTAGGTAGCCACAATGCAAGATGTAATATACTCTTTTTGTAAGGATTTTGGAACAATCACTTTTGGACCTTTCATGATGATACCATTGTCAAACAAAATCTCATTTTTATAAGGAAAATATGTTTGCAGGTCATGAGGTAAACAATAGTACTTCGATGGCCATCCTTGACTGATGAAGTGGTTGAGCTTCTGAAGTATTGTATCTGAGGCTGTGTGACTTCTAAGCTCATCTAGATGTGTGGAAGAAAAATTTCTCACTTCCATGACTTCAAAATCAAGTTTTTCATTTTCATGCTGTTCAGTGGTATTTCGAGGCAATCCAGATAAAGTATCAGCAAGATAAAGAAGTTTGCCTTTTGTGTAGACAAGATTGAAATTATACTTTTGCAGTTTCAAAATCATGCATTGTAATCTGGCTGGAGCTGTATGCATAGGCTTTCTCAAAATATTGACTAGAGGTTGGTGATCTGTTTCAATTTGAATAGGTCAGCCATAAATATAATCATATAACTTCAAACATGCAAACACAATTGCCAAGAGTTCTTTCTCTATCTGGGCATACTGCATCTCGGTTTGGATTAGAGTTCTGGATGCAAGAGGGTAGCTCTTGAAGAATGACTGCACCAAGACCAAATTTCACAGCATCACAAGAGTTACTGGTGTGTGAACGTCATAGTATATGAGAGTTGGTAGACTGGCAATTCTCTGTTTCAGGACATCAAATGCTCTTTGGTGTTGCTATAACCAAGACCAGGATACATCTTTGTGTGTCAACTCTCTGAGCGGTGCTGAAAGACCACAAATGTTTCTACTGATATAACATTGCACTTTAAACCTGTGTCAGCTTTGAGCTCTATGGGTGTTCATTCTTTGCCCATAAATCTACTGCATTGACTGTTTAAGTAAGCATAGACACAATCAGCAACATAAAAGTAGAGACACAGCCTTCTAATTGATCAACTTGTCTCTTTGAATGTTTGCTTTTAATAATTTTGATTTCCAAAATATATGGAAATTATTCCCTTTTTACATCTGTGGCATTGCTGACCAAAAGCTAAGCACTTCTCTTTTAGACACATGATTACCACCACAGATACGACAGTTGACTATAAGACTGGGTGAGGGAACATGCTTTGAGTTTGCTGACACACCGTTGTGCTTAACTGAGACTGTGCATGCTCTGGAATTTGCTAGTAAGCTACAGGGTTTACCAGGGACTGTTACAGGGTTCATAGTTGCTGCCATGTGCTTGGGCCTGTTTCTCTTAACCATGTGCTGCATACTATCAACATTAGCAGTAGAATATACTGGAAGCATGCATTTCTCATTTGTAAGTATATTTGTGTGCTTTTCTGTGACCTCATATAGCTGACAAATCCTGATGGCCTTATTCAAAGTTAAATCACTGTCATGAAGCAAAATCTTTCTCACAGCATCATCCTTAATATCCCATACAAGTATGTCCTTTATCAAGTTATCCCTTAAATCACCAAATCTGCACTTTTTAGTTTTGTTTCTTAAGTCAGTTATATATGCTGCAAAAGTTTCACCAGGCTTTTGATCCCTTGTGTAAAATAAGTGCCTTTCCATTGTAATATTCATTTATGGGTTACACATTTCTCTAAATTTACATTTGAAGCACTGAGGGTCTTCCCTTGTCTCAGCCAGTACAATTATATGATAGTTTTCCCTCTCTCTTGCAAACACAGCAGGTGCATATACAAATGAATGCTCTCTTTCTATGGCTTCTGAACCAGCTAAATTAAGCAGAATAAATGCCTTTGTATGTGCATCGTTATCAGAAAATGCAGCTTGTATGAAAATATTGTACTCTTGCGCTTTAATTCTCTGCAATATTATTATCAAATACAAGTGGAGCTGGTCTGCAAAAGCCTTCTGCCATGCCAAAAAATTATAGTAAAACACAATGCAATCCTAGCCCACTGGTAATTGTATACGAACATGTGCACACACACACACACACACATACCCACATACCCACACCCACACACACACACACACACACACACACACACACACACACACACACACACACACACACACACACACCAGATACTTGTAATAATATTCAAATGCACACAGATACTTGTAATAACATTCAAATGCACAATAAACTCTTCAAAATAGTGTACTTTGCAAAATATGCTTTGAAATGGCTGTATTTTGTGAAATAGCTGCACTGTAATACTGTACAAACTTGCAAACACTCTGTATACTTTGGATATCTCAAATAGCTTTAATTAATGTGAAAAAGTAGCACACAGTGAAAAAATGTGGTCTTTTTCCTTATTTTGTACATTTTTATGCAATTCAGACATTATTTCAAACATTTTCATCTAAATGGCAGCAATAAGTATAGTGTGAGATATCATATAATGAGAGAAAGAGAAAGAGAGAGAGAGAGAGAGAGAGATGAAAAGGGGCATGAAAATCAGCCAGAAGAGTTCAAGAGAAACGACAGAATGGTTGAAGTAAAAATTGGACCATGTTATCAGCATAAAGCAAGAGACGAAGATGGAGCAAGTAAAAAGAAAGTTTGTTAATGTAGACAGAAAAGAGGAGAGGTGACAAAATAGATTCTTGGGGACATCCTTCTGCAGAGGGGCTGATGTAGAAGTTGATGACTTGAATTGCCCTTATTCAAGGGATCAGTGCTAAACAATTACTACAAACTAGACAAAAGCTCACTTCTATTTCCAGGTCTCTAAAAATCCTTAATCTTCATAACACTGTTGAAAATGTCACTTCATTCAAACACCTAGGGATATGATGGACCCCTTCCTAAATTTCCAACTCCACCTGGACTATACACACACAAAGATATCAACTTTCTCATATTCTGGGCCAATACATAAAGGTATCTTGCTGGCTCAGCTATTCAGAATATTGTCTCTGCTAACTGATGCAGCTTCTAAAAGAAATATACCCACCATTCACTGCTTTCCAAATGTCATTTGCAGTTTTGTCATTTTCTCCCCAGGAAATGAACACCACTGCAAAACCATTGAAAAAGCTAACTGGCTATTTGTGAAACAATGTGTGGACTTTCTACTTGCTTCTCAACTATTTAAATTTATCAGGAATGGCGCTTCTTCTTCACTGGCTTCCAGATTACTCATAGATGCACCAATATACAGCTTTAAACATCTTAACAAATAATGTCCCTCCTCCAAACCCTCCAAACCCTCCAAACTAGGCTTTGCTGCGCAGACCGTGCTTTCTCAGATTTTGGTCCCAAGCTGTCGGAATCTCACCCTTCTTTTCTTAACTATTCCTCGTAGCCCAGTTTCTGATCTGAAATAAAAGCATACTCCAAGACTCTAGCAAAGTGCAATTGCTATCCTCTAATCATATAACTTAACCTCTTCATTCCCATCTACATACCTTGCTCTGACTCTATTTTTGATTATGATTCTTTCAGCATGCCAACTCTGATGCCACTCTATATATAATGCATGCATATATTGTGTTTTTTCCACCACGCTGTATATAATCTCATTTATCTATTGCCTTTATTCCCTCAAGCAAACTATGATATTCACCTTGTAGGTATGTATCTATATTTCATTTTGCCAGTCACTTTGTATATGTCGTCATATCTATTGTGTTTACCCTGGACTGAGACTGAAATGGGTCCAATCAGTGCTATACCCCATTGAATAAATTCAGAATAAATAAAAAATATGATGTTTTAAGGTGAGAAACCCCTTCAAGACTTAATGCTTACATCACACATGAATAGGTTCTTATAGCTGGTTAGGCTTTCAAGAATGGCTTTGCTGACATTATACGAATATAATTTATTTGTATCAAACCACATGACTCAGGACTCATCACTTATCATTACATGTCAGGCTTTTACTAAAAGACATACAATATAAGTGATATAAATGATCTCTTTTGGTGGATGTAACCACATAATTTTGTGGTCATCTGTAAACATAGAGCAGCATCCGTATTTATAAGCCATGAAGAAATTAAAGAAAAATGGACAAAAGCACAATTCTCATAGACATGCTATATGGTAAGCATCTGTAAGCAGAATCTGTTTTTTTACCATCATTTTGAAGTCATGTCATCAGGTGTATGTCTGGCCTAAAAGTTCACAAAGTACAGTTGTGTACACTTACCATAAATGTAGATGTTAGAGTGTATTCACTGTTGCAGTCATTACACTTGGGTTATCCTGCTGGCAGGCTACCCTCAGTCGGCCTGAATTCCAAAGTCCTGGTCCGGCGTTGGTTGCTGTCGCCTCTTCCCTGACGTCAGTGCGCCAGGAGTATAAAAGATGCAGCCGACGCCATTTTCTTCAGTTTTTCTTGCCCCAGATGTCAGGTGCCCCCCAAAGGGTAGGCTAAAAATATGCCAATAAAACATGCATGCACCAAAATATATGTAATACCTTCATCTATAAGCAAATACACCACACAGGTTGTATAGGTTAGAGAAGAGCAGATAAGATACAGCAAATATATGGGGGATGGTGGGTGGGTAACCTGGACTGCAACAGTGAATACACTCCAACATCTACATTTATGTTAAGTGTACACAACTGTACTATGTTCTTCATGTTTCACTGTTGCAGTCATTACACTTGGGCTGAATCGCAAAGCTAAGGTTGGGAGGCTGGAGCTAAATAGCATTAGGAGCAGCTATGAGGCCCTGCAGAACTGCAGTGGCAAAGCCTGCCCTGGATTTAGAGTAGAGTGGTAAATGATAGTGCTTTGTAAAGGTGTGCACTGAACTCCAGGTAGCGGCCTCTAAAATGTCTTTGGTTGGTACTCCCCTGAGGAAGGCTGCTGAAGTGGCTGCTGCTCTGGTTGAATGTGGCCTAATGCCCTTAGGCACTGGCTTGCCATGTTGTGAATAGCAGAAACAAATGCAGTGGTCTATCCACTTTGAAATAGTCTGCTTTGAGATAGCCTTTCCTTGAGATCCTGCAGCATATGCCACTAGTAGTTGCTCTGTCTTTCTGAAAGCTTTGGTTCTGTTCAAGTAGAAACGTAGCTCTCTGTGTATGTCCAAAGAATGCAGAATTCTCTCCCCCTTATTCTGTGGGTTTGGATAAAAAGTAGGCAGATGAATAGTTTGGTTAAGGGCCACACTGGATACTATCTTAGGCATAAATGTCGGGTTTGTCCTCAGAGAAACCCTGTCTGGATAAAAAATGATAAAAGGTTCCACAGCCATGAGTACCTGTAGCTCTGAGACTCGTCTTGCAGAGGTTATTGCTAGGAGCAGAGCTGTTTTCCAAGACAAAAACTTTATATCAGCTGTAGTGGCTGGCTCAAAAGGAGGCAGGGTGAGTTTTTCCAAAACATAACTGAGGTCCCATACAAGTACTGGTGATCTCCTTGGAGGCCTTAAGTTTTTGGCTCCTCTGAGGTACTGCCTTAACAAGGGATGAGAAAAGATTGGTGGCTCTGTATTGTAATGAGCCGAAATGGCAGAGGCATGAATTTTAATTGATGAAAAGGATAGGCCTTTGTCCAGCATCTCAGTTAAGTATTGCAAAATCTGAGGAATATTTGGTACAACTGTGTCAATTCCTTGTGCCTGGTTCCAAGCACAGAATCTCTTCCATTTTCCAGCGTAAGATTTTCTGGCACTAGGCCTTCTGGCCTCCAAAATGACATTCATTACAGATTTAGTGAGAGGCGCATTTTGTATCACTACATTATCCTCCATGCTGCCAGATTTAAGGTCTTTAATTGGCTGTGCAGGATCTGATTGTTTTGTTGGGATAGTAGATGAGGTATTTGAGGCAAGGTCCAAGCCGGGCATTGAGACAAGTTCCTTAGGATTGGGTACCAGTGCTGGCGGGGCCAGTCTGGGGCCATCAGTATCATTTTTGGCTTCTCTTGGCTGACCTTTAGGAGTACCTTGGGGAGGAGAGGCAGTGGAGGAAAGGCATATACTGCTAAGCTTTTCCAGCTGAAAGAGAGGGCATCCACTTTCCATGCTTGTGTGTGATAAGTCCTTGTGCAGAATCTTTTTAGTTGGTAGTTGTGAGGAGAGGCAAATAGATCTATATCCGGGCATCCCCATTTCCTTGTTATCATGCTAAAGACTTGTGGATCCAATTTCCACTCGTGGGGATCCATGAGGTTTCTGCTTAGTTCGTCTGCCAGAGTATTTATCTTTCCTGGCAGGAATTGTGCCTGCAGATGTACTTGGTAAGTCAATGCTGTGTCCCACAGAGTCATGGCTAATCTGCAAAGGGGGTGAGAATGAGTGCCTCCCTGTTTGTTTATATACCACATGACCGTGGTGTTGTCTGTCTTTATCAGTAGTTGTCCCGGATGAAGTAGGTCCTTGAAGGCTGTCAGGGCATTCTGAACAGCTAGCATCTCTTTTTGATTGATATGTAGATGCATTTGGTTTGCGGACCATGTGCCTTGAATACATCTTCCTGACATGTGGGCCCCCCAGGCATAATCTGATGCATCCGTTGTTAATGTCTGCCTGGCTGGGGGTAAAGTGAATGGCTGTCCCTTGTTCTGGTGACAAGCCTTCGCCCACCAATGAAACTCCTGTTGCAGGCAGGGAATGAGGGTAATTATTGTTTCCAGGCTGTGGCAATGTTGAGTCCAAACACTTTTTAGGTACCATTGAAGTTTCCTCATATACAGTCTCACATATGGAATTAGTAGAATGCAGGATGCCATGAAGCCCAAAGCCTGCAGAATTTTTCTTGCAGATAACTGGGCCTTTGCTGCCAACAGGTTGAAATAGGTAGTCAGTTGCCTTTGTCTGGCATGAGATAAGCCATCTGGACAGATGTATTTAAGCTTGCACCCAGGAATATTATCTCTTGAGAGGGTACTAGTTTTGGTTTCTTTTCGTTGACTGTGTACCCTAGGCCTGTTAGAAATCTCTTTACAAACGCCAGATGCTGTAGTCGAATGTCCTTGTTCTCTGCTTGAATGAGGCAGTCATCCAAGTAAGGATATATTTGTATTCTTCTTTGTCTGCAGAATGCAATTACTGGTGCCAGGCACTTTGTGAAGACCCTGGGCGCAGTCACAAGCCAAACCTTCTTGCCCAGCATGGGCAGAAGTTGCTGTAGAGTCAACATTTTGAATTTTGGTATATCCAGAAATGTGTTTAGAATAGATAGGTCCAGTATTGGTCTCCAGGTCTTGTCCTTTCTTGGTTCCAAGAACAGTCTTGAATAAAATCCTTGTCCCTGCTCTTGCTCTGGTACTTGTTGAATGGCCCTCATGTCCATGAGGGATGAGACTTGCTTTTGTGCCTCTGCCCATTGATGTTTTGGCAGGTCTGGACAACCGTTTGTCTTGGCAGGGAATGGAAGTGAAACTTGTAGCCTTGTGACACTATGTCTAGGACCCATTTGTCCTGGGTTATTATGTGCCAGTTCTAAAATAAAAGTGCTAGTTTTCCCCCTAAAGGTGCTGCCAGAAGATAAGTGCTTGGTGCAGGCAGGGGGAAGTCATTGGGACTGTTTCCTGTATGGTTGTGATTTGTCTTCTCCACTTTTGGAGGTAGAAGCACCCCATTGTTTAGACCTGTATGAACCTTGGGGCTGGGATCTGCCTCTTGGGCGTTTGTATCTGCCCCTTTGTGGTCTGTCTGACACTGGAAAGGACCAATTCTTTGTAGGCCAGTGTCTGCTAAATCTTGGAGGCTGAACCTGTAAGAAATCCTTAACCGTTTGCATAGATTTAGCTTTGTCTTCGATTTTCTTAAACACCTCTTCTGCTTTAACACCAAACTCATGCTGTAATGGGGCATCTAATAATTTTGCTTTGACATGATCACGAAGACTTTGTTCCTTTAACCAAGCATGCCTCCTGAAGACAGAACCCATAACAGCGGCTCTGCAGGAGGCCTCCAAAGAATCAAAACCACATTGAAAAGTATGCTTTCCAACTTGTTCAGCTGCATGCAATAAATCCTGCATTTCTTTGTTTTCTGCACATTCAGAATTTGTCAACATTTTCTGTTTAAGCAGTGACATAATATATTGCTGATATTTGAGCATATGAAACTGACAATTTAAAGCCCTTATAGCCAAGGTAGCAGAAGTGTAAATCTTTTTTCCCCATCTGTCCAATGCCCTAGAATCCCTGTCAGAGGGGGTAGGGTTTTTTGCAGCAGAAGCCTTGACCCCTTTGGGACCCAGAGAGATGGTTTCTGGATCAGCAGCAGGGGTTTTGAAAAGGAATTTATGAGAGTCAGGGGCCCTGTAGTACCTGTCCGGCTTAACAGGAGCTGGAGGTAAGGAGTCAGGGGTCAGACTGGACTCTGAAAATATATCATCAACAATGTCTAACACAGGTGGAATAGCTTGGGGCCTGTGTTGTGGTAGTAAAAGGAAGTCTCTGAGCCTTTTCTTAGATTCTGAAAAATCTTGGCTCTCCCAGTGGAAATGCTCCCTCATGGTATGCAAGGTTTCCCCAAAAGAGTAATCCTCAGGAGGAGAGGCTGAAGGGATAGATTCTTCAGCATCAGAATCCTCATAGGGGAGGAAGACAGTATTCCTGATCAGAAGAGGAATCAGATGAAATGGAAACCTGATCTGAAGATTCATATTCTGTCTCTTGCCTAGGACTTTTATCAGGAGGGGGATGGGAACCCCTGATCAAAGTAATTAAGTCTTCGGCCATTTTGAGCATCTATTTTTTGGCCATGGAGGCCTGTCCATGAGGCTGTTGTACTTGTTTCTTTGAATTTAAGGGTGCTTTAGTCTTTGCCTTTGAAGCTGAAGTGGTTTTAATGTATAACTGAGTTGGTCTGAAAACACCCTCAGAAGCCGATGCCTGCTCAGCGGCTCCGGACCCATCTGAGGGAATAGTCTCCGAAGGTCCAATACTTTGACCTTCCAGCGGCCTAGGCGACTCCACGTGGGAGTCGGTAGCGGCCTGCGGGTCTAAAGTAGCTGGCGTCAGGGGCTGCGAAGGTGCCTCACTGAGAACCGGCGACTGGCTTAGAAGAAGCCTCGTCGTCAGTTTTGGACCTCAGATGCCTGTCCTTTTCTTTTTCTTTGCGTTTCTTGTGAATTCCGGTAGTCGGATGGCTATCCGACGACATGGTATAATTAAATCTTCTGCCAAAATAGTGTAATGCAAAATCGTACCGACGCTTAATAGTGCGTTGGTTAAATCTAGCACAAAGCCGACAACTAGCAATGTCATGGTCAGGGCCTAGGCAAGGAATACAGTAAGAATGAAAGTCCTTATGAGGTATTTGCTTCCCACAAGAAATACAATTACTAACTTTTTCTGACATCGGTCTGGAGCAAGAAAAAAGTTTCCCCAATGGGATACTTAGCTTTTAATAAAGACTTTGGATCTGAAATTCGAACACGAAAATCTCAGGAGTCGGCCGACCGACACTTGCGAACTGCTTATGCTTCGGGCACCGTGCGGCAAGAAAGACTGAAGAAAATGGTGTCGGCTGCATCTTTTATCCCCCTGGCGCACTGACGTCAGGGAAGAGGCGACAGCAACTGACACCGGACTTAGACTTTGGAATTCAGGCCAACTGAGGGTAGCCTGCCAGCAGGATAACCCAAGTGTAATGACTGCAACAGTGAAACACGAAGAACATGGGTTAGTTTGAGGTTTGCTTAAAGCACTTACTATACCTTGTGTGGTTTATAGTCAAAATACTTTGGAAAGGTTTAAGCAGATCCTATGTGCCTGAAAGCCTAAATGCTTGAAGACATGTGTATAAAGTTAAACTGACTGGACCAGTATTGAGTTAATTCAAGGATCAAAATCTACAAGGTGAATGAGTGGCAAACATTTAAGTAAGAGACATTAAAAACAAAACATCAGACTTGAGGCTAAATCACTTAAGTTAGATACTAGACAGTTGTCAGTTATTTTATGAACTGGTAAAACTATTGCTTGTTTACATATAGGTAGTGTATTCTTAATAATTAAAATTTCTGGAATAGACAATGGACAGATACATTTTCAAGAATATTACAGAAATCATGTCTGTCCCCAAGCTACAATTCATGTCTGTTTTAGCTAAAGCATGAGTTACTGAAGCAAGGTTTATGGCAGGACAGAAGCCTAGTAAACTATACGAAGAAACAAAGTCAATACACGCCTTGTGTGAATTTGTAAGAAAGTTTTGATTAAAAGTCTTGGTTAATAGTGTTTTGTAAATTGTGAAGATGTTGTCTATAATTAATATGGCATTGTTCGAGATCTTTCTCTGTTTAGAAATCTTTACCTGAAATGCTTACGGATTGCCTAACAACGTTTTTGGATAAAGTAAACTCATTCCATGCCTTTTGATGTTTTATAGTTTTACTCAGTGTCCATGAAAGTGCTTTAAATGTAGCTTTGCTTCCAAACAGTGGAAAGATGAGTAGGAACACCCACAGTTAACTAAAACACTATATGGCCAGAGATGGTCTACACCCAGTCCTTGCTGAAATGATTCTCATTGATTACACTACAGATGGTCGTCCAATCAATATCTAGACTACGCTTATAAAATGTAGGTCTTGACTCAAAAGCTAGGGGCTTAAGAAGCAGTAACAGAGAGAAGACGTTTTATTACATACCATTTAGCAGTAAGATACTCTATAGTTACTCTGCAAAAGATTAAGTACAACATGCATCTTCTTCTCAAGTAGTCGGCTGAAGTCTAAACTATCTGTCCTCAGAGGCACAAATGCAATCTATCATTATTTTGGAATAAAATAATTACTTATTTAGTGGTGATGTTGGGGTGACCAAAGGACAAATTAAATTGTGTGTCATAGAACCCACCACATACTCTTTTATATGATCAGACTGTACTACAACTCAGAGTAAGTAATCTGAATATCTCTGAGATAAAAAGACAGATTATGCAAGCTTTTCATCAGCTCCAATATACACATTTTAAATGCTCCATTCAGTGATTGAGATGTTGCATATAAGCATGACATAAAAAGAATGGTATAAAATGGTCTTATTTTCCTCAATATAAACTTGGGCGGCTGTGGCACTGATTGTGGTTTTATAATCAGACAGCAGCATAATCTACTTCACAATTTATGGGGGTAACCAAGACATAAGGGTGTGGATCCAGGCAAAAAGGAATGTCCTTAGAACTTTAATACAAAGTGATTAAATTACAGTCCTATGACTCAATGACCTGAATATTCACTGATCCTAGCAAATTAAATTAGCTTAATCACTGTAAGTTGCTATCATTTAGTTTGTTTGTTTGTGTCTTTTGGCTTTTCCCAGCTAGGGGTCGCCACAGTGGAACTCCGGTCCGCTAATGATTGGTAGTTGATTTTTACATGCCGAGTTACCAGCCCTGATGCACAACCTTCAACGAAGGTACGCCCATTCACGTATATCTCCACGCGGAAGATGCTCTAGCTGAGAATCAAACTGGACAGCATCTTACTGTGAGGCGACAACGCTACCGCAGCACCACCACCGCGGATCAAGTTGCTATCATTTAGTAAAACCCATAATATGTTATATAACTCAATTCACAGATGTAAAACAGAAATTGCAATATTTACAACCACAGTTTTTGTCATCAACTTGCCTAATAAGTATTAGAATTCCGTAGACTATCTCTATTAGGTTTCTATAATAGGTAAGACAGTATATATATATATATATATATATATATATATATATATATATATATATATATATATATATATATATATACACACACACACACACACACACATATATATATATATATATATATATGTGTGTGTGTGTGTGTGTGTGTGTGTGTGTGTATATATATATATATATATATATATATATATATATGTGTGTGTGTGTGTGTGTGTGTATATATATATATATATATATATATATATATATATATATATATATATATATATTTTATAGATATATATAGATATATAGATAGATATAGCTATAGATATGTATGCATGTGTGTGTGTATGCATGCATCTTATATTCCCGTTATTTTTTCTCCCTTGCTATGCAAATTTTGATAAGAGGATTGAAAAAGATCTAACTCTTCTTACCATAAAATCTTGCCTCCAATTCTTCACTCTTGTTTGGTATGATATTGTTATTTGATGGCATGAAAGTGCAACATGGACAATGTAGACTTATCCTGAATCCTAGGTTTCGATCTAAAAAAGCATAAAAGGCAATGGTTTTTACCTATTTTCAGTTTTCCACATAAACCATACTACACCAAACTATACATACTAAAGTATACAAAGAAGTACTGATATAAATGTAAATAAATTCTTACCTCGGTGATGAAGCCATTCACTCACGGCATCTGTGACATCAAATGAAAGCCATTCCCTTTCTGCTCTTGTTTTCACTACTTTACTGTCAATGTAACGTAGAGATGGTGAATTCCTCTCCTTGGACTTAAGAATCTGCAACAGAAATACAGTTATAGTATTACTGTGCATGGAAGTATCAGAAACTATTTGATGGAAATGAAACAGCTTAGACTGCCCATCTCACCAGGGTTCAGTTGTAAACACACACACACACACACACAAAATGTCTGTGCATTTTGACAACAATACCCTGAAATCAGCTATTTGTTGCTAGTATAGAAACACTTTAGTTTCTAGACACATATTTGTCAATTTACATATTTTTCCCATGTTGCTTCTGCCATTCCATTTGAAATTGCTATACTGTTAGCCTGACTTCAGGAATACAGACCCGTTACTCCATGCATTTGTTTGATTTTGTCTGCAGCAGGGGAGTTCCAAGAGTACACCTCTGCATTAAATGAGTCAGTCAAACTGTAATCAAATATATTTTTCCTGCAAATGTCTACAGATGTAAATGACATACCACATCAAGGAACTGTTGGGAGTTAACAACACAGCCATATTCTAATCGTAACAAACTTCTGAAGAACTAAAGGAGTATACCAAAGCCTCATTCACTAAGAAGCCAAACTTCATTTTAACTAAGTGTGGCCAAACTTGATTGCATATTAAATAATTCCTGTGGATATAAAACTTGCCACATGCTACTGCAACATAACCCCCCCCCCCAGTATAAAGGGCTACTGTAATCTGACAATGAAGTACTTTTATGTTCTACTCAAAGTACCATTCTTAAACCAGCATTTAAGTATAAATAATACAAATGATAAAAAATGTTAAAAGTATGCTGCACAGTGGTAACTTAGAGTCTGTCCATACCACCTGTAACTGATGCCTGATAAAGCTCTCTGTTTTGATCTCAGAAAAGTAATAATGGAGATAACCAAAAGATCAGATGTGTTAAACTAATTATTATAGCAATAACCCATGCCTGGGTGTGGGTAATGCTGGATTTACCCACAGTTGACCAAACAAAGCCAACCGTGGGTAAATCCAGCATTACCCACACCTAGAAGTGGGTTATTGCTATTATACAATGACATTATTTAAGAAAAGAAATAATTACTTTTCTTAAATAATGGCATTGTATAATGCCTCTTTACTGCCCTTCCGCAGCTGTCTGGTATTCTGCGGCAGTTCTGATGTACTGCGCATGCGTACGCAGTACATCAGAGCTGTGGGCAAAAGCAACGGAGAACGCAAGATCTCCGTTGCTTTTTTTTACTGTTTCGCTATGTTAAATGGGTTTAACATAGCGAGACAGCTTTAAAATAAGCAACGGATATCTCCGTTGCTTATTTTAAAGCTGTCTCGCTATGTTAAACCCATGTAATATAGCGAGACAGCTTTAAAAAAAAAAAGCAACGGAGATCGCAAGATCTCCGTTGCTTTTTACACACTGTGTCGTTATGTTAAAGGAGTTTAACACAGCGAGACAGCTTTAAAAAAAGCAACGGAGATCTCCGTTGCTTTTTTTAAACATGCGTCGCTATGTTAAACTCTTTTAACATAGCGAGACAGTGTTTTATACTAACGGAAAAAGTCCGGGCGACCGGACCTTTTTCCGTTAGTATATTGAGGGATTTACAACGGGCACGCTGGTTGGGCTGGCCAATCAGCGTGCACATTTTAGGGGAGGAATTGTATAAACACAAATAATCACGCATGGCTATGCCACTGCAGTGCTGTTTGTATTAATTTCATTACATATGTTACAGGATGACGTGTTAAACTAATTATACACAAATAATCATGCATGGCTATGCCACTGCAGTGCTGTTTGTATTCATTTCATTACATATGTTACATAATGATGTGTTAAACTAATTATACACAAATAATCATGCATGGCTATGCCACTGCAGTGCTGTTTATATTCATTTCATTACATATGTTACAGGATGACGTGTTAAACTAATTACACAAATAATCATGCATGGCTATGCCACTGCAGTGCTGTTTGTATTCATTTCATTACATATGTTACAGGATGATGTGTTAAACTAATTATACACAAATAATCATGCATGGCTATGCCACTGCAGTACTGTTTGTATTCATTTCATTACATATGTTACAGGATGATGTGTTAAACTAATTATATACAAATAATCATGCATGGCCATGCCACTGCAGTGCTGTTTGTATTCATTTCATTACATATGTTACAGGATGACGTATTAAACTAATTATACACAAATAATCATGCATGGCTATGCCACTGCAGTGCTGTTTGTATTCATTTCATTACATATGTTACAGGATGATGTGTTAAACTAATTATACGCAAATAATCGTGCATGGCTATGCCACTGCAGTGCTGTTTGTATTCATTTCATTACATATGTTACAGGATGATGTGTTAAACTAATTATACACAAATAATCATGCATGGCTATGCCACTGCAGTGCTGTTTGTATTCATTTCATTACATATGTTACAGGATCATTCAATCATCCATTCAGTCTCTGCTCTGTTAAACCAATAATACAAGGTCGTGGGTAGTTAAAGGCTTCAGCATTCAGTGAGAGCCAAGCATAGAAATGTATCCTGAATGGAGCACTGAGGCATCAGAGGATGCCTACAGACAGCATGCACCACATATGGACAGTTTGGAGAAGTGCCAGTCATTTAAAATTAAATACTAACAGAAATGCATTTATTCTTAGCATAAATAGCCAAAATATGACATTTGCAGAATTTAGATGATGTGCTGAGAAGAGGGAATCTACAGGTTTGCATCACAAAATAAACAAATGTG
>NC_056725.1:584702167-584724667 GCF_019279795.1 Protopterus annectens
GACTAATCTGCCTCCACCTGTGTGGTCTCCAAAACCTTCTGCAATAATCAAGCTGGCTTCATCAGGATCCAGAAGAGCAGAAGCATTAATTCTTTTGCTTCTAGAGTAGTAGGATCCATCATTCCATTCAGTGCTACCATGGCCCTCTCGCCTGCTCATGCTGGTCCATTATAGGTGTGATAAACACCTCACATCCTTTGCTTGCTCTGTTATCATCAAGCCTGCTGAACCCCTATGTGTGGTACTTTGCATTTGTCTCTGCTAAACTTTAACTCATTCACTCCAGTGGAGCTACTGTAACTTCCAATGGGCAGAACCTAAGCCTTTTGACAGAATCAATTTATGCCCTCACATTTCAAACAAATGGTCATATCTCTGAAGCCATAGTGGTTATGAAAGAAGTATAAATTACAAACTTTTCATCACAAGCTATTGTTATAGTGGTAATATTCTTTAGGTTCTAGGTTGTAAATGGAATTTTATAAGTCACAGTAAACACAGTAACAATTACATTTGTAATATTTTGTAAACAACTTACAATATCTCAGCAACCACTCAAGTTACACACATACTGTCAGCAGCATTGTACCCATCTAGCTGACAGCTTTCATATGAGGCTAAGGAGTTCTGTCTGTGTTATTTGGTTGTTGAGATTTTTAGAATAATGTGAAAATTATATCTGTATAAATTGATATAATAAAAACAACAAATATCTGTTTACCTGTACTAGACAGAGGTCAAATATTAACGCAGTTGAGTTCACAGCATGGTTTTGGAATTATTGATGCAAATATGAACAAGCAATATATGACGCCTAGAGGCTTCAGGAGGAGTTAACTGCAGGTGCAACTGGAGGCATAACTTGGATGTAATGAGTTAACTACCACCTTTTTGTCAATTTCCACAGTCTTTTCAAATTTATCCTTTCACATTCCCCCATCCTACAGTGCTGTGCCTATTACTGTGTCATCCAAAAAGAAGATTACCAAGGTCTCTATTCCTTCCCAAATGTTCTAAAGGAATACAAATGAATAGCTGTAGACCCACAAATGCTCCTTTGTAGTATAGTGAGTTCTTTATTCCTGTCAGTGTCACTCATCACATTCCTTTACATATCAAGCATGCTGTAACCCACTTTCTGTGTCTCAGGCCTACCCACACAGGATCAGCCTCCGTCTACACCATTACTGTGCTGTACCCCACAACATCGCTGTAATCCTGTATACACTGGCAGTCCTACTCGTTTCTTCATTTCCTTGAAAGTCCTGATTCCTTGTTTCCAGTTACTTCTGTTTATTTTTTATTTCTATACTGTTGAGATGGTGTCAGTGTTCCGATACTAAAAGCATCAATGTTCTTCAGGTGTCAATTAAAAATCACGGCTGAGGAAAATGTAAAGACCAGTCACAAATCTAACATGACAATGTGGCTTAAAGCTGTATACTTATACGACTCTCCCTTAAGCAATGGACCATTTCAGCACAGATTGTTAACCTACTACAAGGCTGTATGAGCTTGGAGTAGGTTAGGGTGCAATTCCCACTGTGTGTGAATTGGAAGGGTTTCCTTTTCTCCGGTATCTCTCAGACCTTTAACTTCACCTTTTTATACACTGTTGCTACGAATTTCTTAACCATACTATAACCATCCCAGAAATCCTAGCTCCAACAGCGAGGATTCAGACATGACCAACTGGAATGTGGAGTCTGTATGATCTCTCTGTGTCTGCATGGTTTTCCTAAGTTACACCTCCCAAAATAAGTCAGCTAGGTTCTACTCCAAACTGTTTCTATATACTGCATGTATGCATCTCATTATAGACTGGGTATGGCTGAAAGGAATCTCTGTAAAGGCTCAGTTCACTCAGTTAACAAAAATAAATAAATAAGAGACATGTAAACAAAAGCCTGCATTTTACTGGGTAATGAGGCTCCCACACTCAGTGACTCCAACTTTTGCATAGATACAATGAACAAAGCTCATATTATCAATACTTGAATACTTACAACAGATGCACTGTGTTTGTACAACTGTATTCTGGAAAAATAATCAAAATTTCACTTAATGTGATATGTAGAAGCCTGAGAAACTAATCAGATTTAGGTCAAATGCTCTCTATATCCCACTGTTGCTAAACATGCACTGTATGGGACAGGGGCCTCGGTCTAGTGAAGTTTTACTAGGCTCTCTCTTGTTGCAGTTGCATATTAACATTCTAATTTTGGTGATCATTTCTCATAGCCTACAGCATTCTGTTGCTCCTGTCCTGCACACGTTCTGAGTTCAATACATAAAAGATTGCCAGTGTGAAAATACAACTGTAAAGTCACTTGTTAGTCCAACTAATACTCCTAGGCTGAATTAGGTATTTATTTCCATTCATCCTAGCAGATGCAGAATGTGGAACTAGATTGGTACTTATTAACCCAAGCAAGTAAACAAAAGTGTGACAGTCTTTACTGAGCATGTCCATAGATAAATGCAATTCCACAGAAGTAATATATATATATATGTGCACTGCCATTCAGATGCAAAGAATCTTACAAATGCAGTTCTCTGAAAGAGCAATGCCAGTTTTACAACAAACAAGAATAGACAAGAACATGTCACTAACATGCAAGCAACAGCCCAATAACAAACACAGACATTTGTAATTAAATTTTTCTGTAATAAGGAATGTTAGCTGAGGTACTTGGATTTTCCACTAATCTCATGGACGAATGCTGTAAACTCTTTAATTTCTGCCTACACTACTAAGAACGAGCAGAGGGGTCCTCAGTTTAACATTTTATATTAGTACTCCAGTGACCCCTCCCCCACCCAAGAACTGTAACCATGCTTATTGAGGCACTTTGGGAATTCAACATAAATCTAATTGAGTTGACAGAGTTGTTGACCTGACAAGAAAGTATTGTGAGTATTTGTTACTTCGTCACAAGGAAAGACTGGCATATAGCATAGATGTATATTTGTGTGTGTGAGAGACCCAGTGATCTAGACAATACAGCAATATATGCCCACCTCTGGGTATTTCTAATTCAGGTTAACTGTTGATTGCATGGTCACGCTTGGATATCAACATAGCTGGAAATAGCCAGTCATCACCCCATCTGTTACCTAGCCAACTACTTTCCAACTTCTATATATCTTGTTTGATTGTTTGTTTTCAAAATACTTGGATGCCTTAGACACTGGAAGTAACTTTATGATACTAGCAGAAACACACTGTGCTAAATTTAATCAGAATGCTAATAGGAAGCCTGGAAGCACTTTTACTGATTGTCTAGGTTGGACTCCATATTAGCTTTCCAGATGGGCTCTCTGCAGCCTTGTCCAAAACTGAGTGCTTGCATTTTCTGCATGTTTCGAAGAGGCCCATTCATCAGCTTAAGTCCTGCTCACAACATTATACTTCCTCCTAGCCTTTGGCTGCCTAACAAATGTTTACTACAAACCTCCCTTCTAGTGACATAGAGATGAGGAATGTTCAAGGTACTACTGGAGAACAGCATGGTGAGAATGCAGGCTTTCAGCTGCAAATGAGAATTTCCAGCACTGTGTATGAATTTTTATGTCCTATAAATCACAACCAATATATAGTCAAAATTGAGATACTAAGCTACTTTTAACACAGCCATAAATTATGGCGTGTCTCAAGAGAGCTGCAGGCACTCCACTGGTTTAGGTTTACTTCCCTCAGTTGGGAAACATTTTTTATTAATAGCTTTGCTTTTTGCTTTTCTCATTTTCAAGAAGAAAACTCAGCTGACCAATTCAGATTTACTAGAAGGTATTGTGGAGGACAAACAGTGCAGCTGTGGCTACACATTGATTGGAAACAGAAGTGACACACAACCTATTTATAAGTCAACAGCTGTAATCGCTTCACTGCTGGCACAAGCTTCTGCAGCTCCAATAGCAAAACATAATGTTGTACGTTAAAAACTCTACTGTTGTAAATAAGGTGTGTGCTTTGGGGGTGTAAAAGTTGGGCTTTACTAATGGCTTACTATCATTTAACTGGATCGTACAACAGCGAATCGTGGTTATTATGAACCAAAACCGCAAAATTCAATTTAAAGAACTAAAAAAATCTCGAAGTGTGGTGACTGTAAATGTCAACTTCGACATTTTTGAACAGTCACCACACTTCCGGAAACCGAGCGTTGCACAGTTAACAATGAGTTTGCAGGGGGCAAGCCCCCCCTGCACCAACGAGTTTGCAGGGGGGCACCCCCCCACACCCCCTGCTACTTATATATACAAACTCTGGGATTGCACTACAGTGACGGAAAGGGTACATTTCCCAATCCCCACTATAGTGCAGTCTGTATCACACTGTCGAAACTCAACAGCGAATGCAAAAGCTGTTGCTGATTTTGACATTATGACATTCGATTTTCACACAGTGCGAAAGTGCCGTTTCTCACTAGTAAAAATCAAATGAAGTCAAATCAGGGAAATGATAGTAAACCTTGCTAACACTTGAGAAATGCCTGCATTTGAAAACATAATACATGTATTGCCTTTGTAAACTACAGGAAGCAATGATGAGAAATAATCATTCTGTAGACTTTTTCCAAAAATTTTATATTATCCTAATCGTAACTGCTGCCATACCCAGACCAGACCAGTGGCTCCTGGAACAACACATAACCTGCGATCTCTAAGGGTAATCCACCCAGACAGACATCTCTGACTGGTCACATCTACCAAGAGATACCTGTTATCTACTAACTGCTTCACTGCAGCAACTCAGCTCATATAAACCAAAAATGATCCTGGGATGTGGTGGCATGTCCTGTATTCTCAGGTCTCAAAACGACACAGTTCTTAGTACAGAGCTGCTGTCTCCACTCATTCACACATTACTGGCAAAGCATTTCAGTAATGCTTAAATAACTGCTGATGTCCCCATTACTAGCCAGTCCTACAGTTGAACAAGTACATTTTCAGCAAGTGGTATTTGCACGTTTTTTTTTTTCATTGCAGTTGGTCAAAAACTAATAGGTTTCTGTTGTTCACAATGGTCGCATTGCTTGTGTGAGACTGCTGAGTGTTGTTAGTGGGAGTTTATACTTTTCTCCACTTTGGGGTAGCTATGTAGTTAGCATGTAAATACATATAAGATTATGTTTATTAAGTGATCATAAAGAAGTCCCCCCCAAACGGTTTTCTTTACACGTTATGATATTTCCCTTAACTTAAGAAAATTGATGCAATATAACTCATTATCAAACTGACATAAGGAAAGTTTGCCAACCTTATATAAACAACTGGACTTTAACATACAATGTAGCTGATGTAACCTGGTGGTACAGAATGAACTGAGGGCAGCATTACTGCACAGCTGAAAGAATGAGATGCAAAAGGAACTTACGGGGTCACGTGTAAGAAATGCACTCCAAGGTGTGTCTGGCCCTCTCATTGAACCACTTGCCAACAGTGAAGCAACAATGTGGTTACAATGCACAAAAGGGGCTGTATAACTTCTAGGCTCACATTATTTAGCTGAAAGTCAGATTGGAAGGTGTGTCCCCTGGTCTAGTGCTCCATGGATCCCCCTCTATGAACATGGCGCAGGATAGATTTCCCATGGGGCAATGCTCATTTGTATTTTGTTTTACATTATACAGAATTCCACTGCACAAATCAGCTTAAACCTGGTAATTTCAGCTATGTGGTTTAAGACCTTTATAAATCGCGCAATCATACTACAGTGAATCTTAAAATCTACATATTACAATAATAGTATCTCAAGTGGTTTGCAATGCATTAAAAATACTAATAGATCCAGCTCACAGTGTCTAGAGGTCCTACAGATGCAATTCTCAATGTTGGGTTCACACTTAAAAAGCAAAATGAATACAAACTGCACCGACTGCTGTTTATTGACAAAGCTCACGACAAGCTCCAAAATACTAAGCGCTTTCACCATATGTAAATCAATGGCTTCTTCAGACTACAAGGAGCATTACATCACAAACACTTATGAAATATTTTACACATTCAAATCCACCTATCACACACCTTAATTAATTAAATATGCTAATAAGCCAATACATTCCAAGTACAAAAAAAATCTCTATAAAAAACATATTACATAAAACTAATATATAAATAAAATAGAATAAAATAAATCATGCTGAATTAATACACATTCTAGGGTCAACCCATTACACTCATCTTTTGACTAAATGTTATTTCTATAATGTTGTCAAAATAAGTTACAATAATTGCTTAGAATGAATACCTTAAACAATACACTCAAACGTTATCTAAGTAGCATTAAATAGCCATAGCTCTCTGTTTAAGCAATGGCATAATTGAGATGTGGTCATTGAGCCCCGGAAAAGATGTAGCATTGAATATAACTTGCCATTTGTATTCAAGGGACTCAATTTTAACATTGTCATCACCCCCTCTTTCACTCTCTAGTACCCGATTGATCATAAAAAAGATGAATTTTTTGAAATTGATACATTTGATAGAATGTGCACACAAGGCATTGTGAGTGTCTTTATTTTTGATGGCCCTTAGGTGTTCTGCAATCCTTCTCTCAACTTGCGAGTGTTTTTTCCTACGTAAAAACCTGAGCATGTTGTACATGTTGCCAAATAGACCACCATTTTGGAATTACAACATCTACCTGGGCAGGGGATTGACCTATTGTGCACCCAAACTGTAACATAGGGTCCATCATTAATACATTTGCAGAATCTGCATGCTCTGCATTTGTACATATGGGAGCATGTATGTTCTGCCTTATGCTCTTCTAATAGATTTTTGATGTTTCTCCCTCTAGAGAATGTTACACGTGGCATCTGACCTACCTCATTTTTTTTTTCAGTATCAAAGGACAAGTCCCATGCTCTCCTAATGATCTCTATAACCTGTGGTGCCTGGTGATTGTATTTCAAGATAAATGCTCTAGAATCAGAGGTCACAATACGTTTACCAAAAGTTTCACCCATCCCATTCAAAATGGGAGTGAATGATGTATCCCTTTTGCCCATCACCTCATTTTTAACTGCTATCAGAAGTTTCAAGGGATATCCCTGGGCCCGGAACACTCCTATCAAATTGTACATCTCTTCTTGATAGGTATTGTTATTACTAATTAAATGAGATAATCGGACCATCTGTCCCTTGACCACACTTTTATGTTGGAAAGGGGGATGGCAACTCAAAAATGCAAAAGGGAATTGCTGTAGGTTTCCTTCCTGTAAATGTTACTTTCTAACCCTTCCAATGTCTTGATGAGTTTCAGGTCCAAAAATCAATCATTTCACTGTTCCATTTGAACGTGAAGGAAAGAAATAAGGTAGTGGAGTTGAGATATTCAACAAAATTTCTTGCCTCATCTTCACCCCCTCTCCATAACACTAGTATGTCATCCAAAAACTGATTGTAAAGTACAATCTGTTCATAAAAGGGTGACTGGAAGATAAAAGTCTCCTCCCAATGGAGAAGTACCAAACTGGCAAAAATGGGTGCACACTTGGCACCCATCACCACTCCTGAAATCTGATGAAACATTTCACCTTCAAAACTCAAATAATTGTTCTTTAAGACCAACTCCATAAAGGCAACCATAATGTTTAACTTCACACCATCCACTTGCTTACTCTTTAAGAGAATTTCTCTAAAATATTCCACCCCTTCATCATGTGGAATTGTTGAAAAAAGATTTACCACATCTATTGTGAGAAATGTCCAATTCATATCATCCTTGTCCAACCTACTTAAACGCTTAAACGTTGCAAACAGTGCCATGAGTCTTTCAATATATGACTATTCCTGGTCAACACCCCTTGTGTATTCCTATCCACAAATGCCGCCAGGGGCTCAGTTTTAGAGCCCCTTGCAGCAACAATTGGTCTAAATGGGGGGTCATTTATGTTCTTGTGGATTTTAGGGATACCAAACACAATAGGTGTGACCAGGTAGTTGACTGTCAACAATCTAAACTCACTTTCTTGTAATGCCCCTTCAAGTAAAGCATCCAACAGAAATAGATCAATCTTGTGGTAAGCAATATTCATTTCACTTTTAGAAGCCCTCTGGTATGTGGTGTGGTCATCTAAAATGTTGTGCATTTTTGCTATGTAATCAGTTTGAGACATAATGACCACAGCCCCACCCTTATCGGGCTTCATAATTCTAATCTCCCTGTTGGTAGCCAATTCGTTTAATGCAATTCTTTCAACCTCATTAAGGATATCTACATTCACCACTTTTTGTTTGTTTTTCATAAGGCCTCTCATAACATTTAAACTCAGTTTTTCAAATGTTAATACATCTCTATGGGTTGGTGGAACAAAAGTACTTCTTGTCGAAACAGAGGGTGTCACATTCCTTTGGCCATTTTGCCCCTTAAAATACAATGACAAATTTAATTGTCTTGTGTACAATTTCAAGCTCATATATAAGTCAACAATATTAAAACAAAACTCAGGGACAAAAGTAAAACCTTTACAAAGTACATCATGATGCATTTGTTTTATTTCTATTGCACTGAAATTGCAGATAGTAAACCCAACTTTGGTACTAATCTCACAGTGTAATACACCTTCATCATCATTATTAAAAAGCACTAAAAAACCAGCATCAACATAACAAGCTTCATCATTTTCAACATTTTCAGAGATAACATTGGCTCCAACAACTACTACCTCTTCATCCTGTTCTTGTACCATTGCTCTTTCCTGTTGTAATTGTTGGTCGCCTGTTGTGGTTTTTGGTACATAACATATTGTTGATTCACTGGGAACCCTCCACTTTTGTACCTCAAACGTTCCGATCTCCTCGGTCCTGGAGACCCGTCTAAAAAACAAGACTGTTCATCCAAGCACTCACTAGAGTCAGTGTCAAAATTGTTGTTTCGAATGTCTGCACCATTCATAAATGCCTGGTTACCACATGTATCCTGCTTATTAATGTATTTGTTGTTACTTGTCCCAAAAGTATATGCCGTGTTATTTTTATAGTCCGACATATCTCTGGATAACTTCTTAATTTTAGTTTTAACATTCTTGTCAACAAACTTGTCAATATTGTTAGGCATTACATTATATTGCCAAACGTAATGAAAAAACAATAAATCATTGACAATGCTTCCATTCAAAAGTACAATTTCTTTCTCAAGAGAGCTATGGCTATTTAATGCTACTTAGATAGCATTTGAGTGTATTGTTTAAGGTATTCATTCTAAGCAATTATTGTAATGTATTTTGACAACATTATAGAAATAACATTTAGTCAAAAGATGAATGTAATGGGTTGACCCTAGAATGTGTATTAATTCAGCTTGATTTATTTTATTCTATTTTATTTATATATTAGTTTTATGTAATATGCTTTTATACAGATTATTTTTTTGTACTTGGAATGTCTTGGCTTATTAGCATATTTAATTAAGGAGTGTGATAGGTGGATTTGAATGTGTAAAATATTTATAAGTGTTTGTGATGTAATGCTCCTTGTACTCTGAAGAAGCCATTGATTTACATATGGTGAAAGCGCTTAGTATTTTGGAGCTTGTTCATAGGTTCATAGGTTCATACTAGGCTATCTGCCCGAGGGCATTTACAAGCCTAGCCCATCGTTTTGTGGCTTACGCCACCCCTTTAGTATGGGGAACTATACCCATTATTTTGCTGTGCCTCTGTCGAGCAGTGACACTGAGGTAATCCCTGGGGTACATCTGCGATCTCCCATCCATTGGTCAAGATTTCTCTTGAACAAGGCCAGCGAGGTGCTCTGCCTCACATGTACCGGGATTTTGTTCCACAGCATAGGAGTCTTTGGGTGATGAATCTATCCCTCCAGCACGCCCTATTAATAGCCGTGTCAAGGTTTAAGTCTCCGCCCTTGTGACTCTGATGGATCTAGATTTTTTGAGGTGAAGCATATTCATCAAATCTGGGTTTGACATGGCCTTGTATGTTAGGCAAAGGTCACCTCTGAGCAAGCTGGCGACTGAATAGAGCTGGAGTTCTTTCAGTCAGGCAGCATAGGACAGATTTTTGAGACCCTTTATCCTTTTGGTGAGGAACTTTTGTGGCCTCTCCAGCTGCTGCAAGTGTCGGGTCAGATACATTCAATGGGGCATTGTACTCAATCATTGGTCTGATGAGTGATGAGTAAAGGGAGACTATGACCTCCCTTGATCTAGATGAGAATCCCTTCATGATAAGGTGGGCAATGTAGAAGGTCTTCCTAACTACTTTAGCTACATGGGTGTCGAATGACAGACTACTATCAACCTGGGTCCCCAGGTCCCTGATAACTTCTTCTGTGCTCAGTGGATTGCCACCTATTTGGTAGCTAGGGGTAACCTTGTTTTTCCCGAAGGGTATGACTATGCATTTTTGGCATTTAACTTTAGGCCGTGGCTCTGGCACCAGTTATCCGTTTCTGTGAGACCCTTCTGAAGGATATCTGTGTCAGATGTGTTTTCTACTATGGCACCCAGTTTGCAGTCATCTGCAAACTTTGTCAGCCATAACCCTCCTGTGTTTGCTTGTACTGGAAAAGTAGATGCCAAACAAGAGTGGGCCCAGGACTGAGCCCTGTGGGACACCACTTGTGACAGGCTTTGAGTCTGACATGGCGCCAGCAACTCTGACCCTGTGGGTTCTGTCACTCAGCCAGTTTGCAACCCATCTTGTGATGTATAGGTTGACATTTAAGCTGATGAGTTTTTCAATGATACCCGAGTGGGGTATTGTATCGAAGGCCTTAGCCAGATCGAGGTAGGCTGTATGGACTGCCTTTCCCTCATCAATGGCTTTGGTGACTGTTTCAACCAAGTTTAAAAGGCATGATCTGCCTTTGACAAAGCCAAACTGGGTTGGATCCAAAGTCTGCAAATTCCCTATGTCTTTATTTATGAGGTCCATTATGATCCTCTCCATGGCTTTGCAGATAAGGCTTGTCAAGCTAATGGGCCGGTAATTTCCAGGGTCGGTGGAGGCACCGCCTTTGTGAAGTGGTACCACAGTTGCAGTGCGCCACTCCTGGGTAATGATCCAGAGGTAAGACTATGATTAAACAGCTGTCCTAGCTGTGGGTTTAATTCCTCATTGAGTTCATGGAGCACACAGCCGGGGACACCATCAGGTCCCATGGATGCTGTGTTTTTGCTTTGGAGAGAGCAGTTCTCACTTGGGCTGGAGATGTTTGGGGGCTGCAATCGCTTGGTATAGATATCTCTCCTTTTGGGGGAGGGGAGAAGTTTGCACTGAACCTGTCAGCCAGTATGTTGGCAATGTCTGTAGGATCAGTAATCTTCACATCATTTTGAACTAGCTCTGAGCATATCTGGGAGTTTCCTCCCAGGTTTCTAACATAGCTAAAGAAGGCCTTATGATTGTCTTTTGAGTCTTTAGCTATTTTTCTCTCAAATTTGCTTTGGATGATTTTATGAGAGCTCTTAGTTTTTACTTATAGTGATCAAGGGTGTCTTACCTTTTAAGGATTTTGCTCTATCTTGTAGTAGCTTCCTCCTTTGTTGTAGAGTTTGTTTATGGCTGGGGTCCACCAGACTGGACGCTTGCCTTTGGTACAAAGAGTCTTTGTTTTGCTTGGGATTGCCTTATCCATGCAGTCCTGCATGTGCTGGTAGAAGGCATTTGTAAGTGATTCAGCGGCTTGAGTACTGTTTTCCCGCTCGGGGCCTTAAAGGAGACCACACTAGTCTTTAGAAGTGTGAAGTCGGCTTTTGAGAAGTTCTTTACTGTGGTCTTTTTATTTCAGGTGGGGTGGGATGAGGACCTCCAGCGAGATTAGTTTGTGGTCTGATCTCACCAGTGAGGGTACACCTCCGGTGTTGAACATTGTGCTCCCATGTTCGTGATGATGAGATCAAGTATGTTATCTCCTCTTGTGGGGATGGTGACTAGTTGTTCCATGGCATTTGAGTTTATGAATTCCAGGAACTTTTGGGCTAGGGTGTTTGGGCTTGAGTAGTGATCCCAGTCTATATTAGGGTAATTGAAGTCACCTAGTATGATGGTGTTTGGTGATATATTTATCCCCTCTAGTGTTTTCAGGAAGGCCATGTGAGGTTCCTGAGTTTGTGAGGGTGGCCTGTAACATGCTACAATTTGCAGAGCAGTCTTGCCTATGGTTAATTGCACCTGGATGGTCTCCGATGCATCGTGCGTTGCCACCAGTCTTGAGGTGTGGGTGTCCTTGATGAATATGGATACCCCCCCTCCTTTCTTGGTATTGTCTGGATTTTGGGGCCGGAACGCATGATATGAGGTAAAACCTGATAGCGCTGGGGTGCTCTCAGGAGCCTTGAACCAGGTTTATGTCACAGCACCAGACATCGATGTTCTCCATACTGAGAAGGGCCTCGAGTGCATGCATTTTGAGATTTAGACTTCTGGCATTGAGCAGCATTACCCTTAGTTTTTCCTTTTTGTGTTCTAGGGTGGTAGGTTTAGAATTTGAGCCTTGCCTAAAAAGGCACTATGGGGTGGCAAGAGCCTTGCCAATATCCGGAATCCCAGGGTGACAGGTGCAAGCCGCCCCTTGCGGCAGCGTGGCTTGTCCAGCATGTCATCCCAGGCAGACAGACACTGGATCCCCTTTGAATGACACCAGTGTTTAAGCCAATTGTTAAAGCTGATCATCTTATCTCCGTATTGTGGCATCATTCTTGGTGAAGGTAGGGTACTGCTCAAGGTCAGGGTCATACCTGCCTGGGCTACATAATCAGAGAGCTCCTCAATGTCTCTTTTCATGTAGTCCAAGGAGGTATGTCTCAGGTCGTTTACACCAGCGTGGACAATGACCGAGTCATATTTGTACCTGCTGTTGAGAGACCTGAGTGCTTGCGTTATGTGGCGGATTCTAGCGCCCGACAGGCAGCTTACTGTGACCTTCTCCTTACTCAGTCTGGTGAGCGGGACGTCAGTGTGTCTGACTATGGAGTCACCAATGACTAGTGTGTCTGGCATTGTGTTTGGCCTTAAGGGCTGTGACTGTTTGACACTCTGACTGTGAGGTCTATGTGTTGCAGGTGTTGTGTTCTGAGGTGGTGGTTGTTTGGGTGTCTGCTTTGGTGGCCTCTGCTGTTTTGGTAGATTTTTGATCAGAGCCTCCGAGTATGTCTTTGTGTGTTTATGTGTATGATTTGAGGTTGTAATGGTACTATGTGAGACTGGGTCTATAGTGTGTGTGGTAACCTTCTCCTCCTGACTGGTCTTGCCAGTCCTATGTTGAGAGAGCTCAGCCTCCAGTTTGGCCGTATAGTTGCATCTCTCGCATGTATTTGTGTTTTGTGGGAGGAGGAGAGGGTTGTCTGTGTACATGAGGCAATTGTAACATTGCCTCAATATTCCCAGGTTCACCAGCTGAGCAGGAGGGGACACTAGCAACTGATCCCTCGACATGCTAGAAGGAATAGACAAATAAACTTTAAAAAAAGATTCCGGGGACGTGGGTGACCGAGAAATGGGGGTTGCCTTTTGGGGTACTATCTATGACAAGAGTGCCGTATCAAGGTAATAAGTACTGTAGGAGCAAGTGCTACGTTTAACAGATAGAGAATAGTCTACTTGGAGTCAAGTAGAGATGATCTTTTTAATTATAGGATACGCTGATTAGATCAGTAGTATAGTTCGAGGAAGGTAGTTTTAAGGGAAAATTTGAAGAGTGGACTTTAGGTAGCCCGAATAGTTTAAACCTGCTTAACCGGCGCTGCCCTAGTGTGCAACAGTGGCAACTCCGCTAAATCGGCTAAATCGCTTAATCTTGGCTTAAAGCGTGCTTTATAGCAGGGGCTGGAAAAGACAGGAAATGACCCAAAATGGCCAATAAACTACAAGTTACTGCCTTAAACCACTCCTCTGAGGACAAATGAAGGAGTTATGGAAATGACCCTAGTGGCCAATAAAACTACAGTTTCAAGTCAGTAACCACCTCCACGGGGCAGGGAAGCTGCTCAATGTTAGTCACTGCCACTGATGAACACAGAGACCCTCCTTCAGCCCAAGCAAAATGGCCTCACAGAAACTTTCAAACAGTTCAGGAACAGCAAGCCTGTAACTGAACTTTTAACTCTCAGAAAAGTGGGAAAAAGCAAGATTTTTTTGTTTTTGTTTTTACAGAGATAGCAGAGGTTCACAAGTAATATCAAGTTATAACAGTGCAGTAAATGACCCCACACAAGAGTGCTAGGTCAAGGACAGAAAATATGCAAGTTTTAAGAAAAAAACGATTTAAAATTAAGTGCAAACAGGAAATTCAGCAAACAGCTTTTGGTTGTGCTCTAAATACAGCTACTAATACAGAAATCAAGTTTAACAAGCCAGAAAATGCTCAAGCTAGGCAGCTATGCAGAAAAACTTAGCAAATAAACAGAGAAAAAATACTTAAAATCTCAAAAGTGGCTCCCTTCTTCTCTCGGCGTTTTTTCCTGTCATGAGCTTTGTCAATAAACAGCAGTCGGTGCAGTTCGTATTCATTTTGCTTTTTATTAGTTTTTACCCTTTTGGGCTGTGTGTTTTATTCAAGTGGTTTTATGGCTGTCACTTGACGAGCAGTTTATGCTAAGCTCTATTGCTTTGGGGAATTTCCTTGTTTCACTATGGAAACTGTCATTGGTGAACTTACAGCTTCCATTAAGAAGCTAACAGCTCTTTTAATCCAGAACCAGAACAAGGCTGGAAGGTCAACCCAGGTGACGCTTACTGATTCACAAGTGGAATTATTCACACTCCACTCGCCACCGGCTTTGAATGCAGTTAACAATGGTGACAATGAAACCAGTAACTGCAACGAACTTAATGATGATACACAATCCAACCAGTGGGACATTAAACAATGGCTCCGAACACCAGAGGTCAAAGCCTCTGTCTCGAATGAGGAGGGAAGGGATGTACCGATGCCATGTTTAAAGAAGCAACTGGAGCAATTCAAAACCATTTGTCAGAAATACCGGGTCCTCCAGATGGACAGTGCAATTCTTTCTAATTCTATTGCATTGAAGCAGGTACTGAAGGGTCTTAGGTTCAACAAATTACCCAATGGAATTGAAAAGGGGGCTACTGCTTACAGTACAAAAGTGAAGGGTTCCCAGTGAATCAACAATATGTTGTGTACCAAAAACCACAACAGGCGACCAACAATTACAACAGGAAAGAGCAATGGTACAACAACAGGATGAAGAGGTAGTAGTTGTTGGAGCCAATGTTATCTCTGAAAATGTTGAAAATGATGAAGCTTGTTATGTTGATGCTGTTTTTTTAGTGCTTTTTAATAATGATGATGAAGGTGTATTACACTGTGAGATTAGTACCAAAGCTGGGTTTATTATCTACAAATTCAGTGCAATAGAAATAAAACAAATGCATCATGATGTACTTTGTAAAGGTTTTACTTTTGCCCCTGATTTTTGTTTTAATATTGTTGACTTATATACGAGCTTGAAATTGTACATGAGACAATTAAATTTGTCATTGTATTTTAAGGGGCAAAATGGCCAAAGGAATGTGACACCCTCTGTTTTGACAAGGAGAAGTACTTTTGTTCCACCAACCCATAGAGATGTATTAACATTCGAAAAACTGAGTTTAAATGTTATGAGAGGCCTTATGAAAAACAAACAAAAAGTAGTGAATGTAGATAACCTTAATGAGGTTGAAAGAACTGCATTAAATGAATTGGCTACCAACAGGGAGATTAGAATTATGAAGCCCGATAAGGGTGGGGGTGTGGTCATTATGTCTCAAATTGATTACATAGCAAAAATGCACAACATTTTAGATGACCACACCACATACCAGAGGGCTTCTAAAAGGTATTGACCTATTTCTGTTGGATGCTTTACTTGAAGGGGCAATACAATAAAGTGAGTTTAGACTTTTGACAGTCAACTACCTGGTCACACCTATTGTGTTTGGTATCCCTAAAATACACAAGAACATAAATGACCCCCCATTTAGACCAATTTCTGCCGCAAGGGGCTCTAAAACTGAGCCCCTGGTGGCATTTGTGGATAGGAATACACAAGGGGTGTTGACCAGGAATAGTCATATATTGAAAGACTCATGGCACTGTTTGCAACGTTTAAGTAGGTTGGACAAGGATGATATGAATTGGACATTTCTCACAATAGATGTGGTAAATCTTTTTTCAACAATTCCACATGATGAAAGGGTGGAATATTTTAGAGAAATTCTCTTAAAGAGTAAGCAAGTGAAAGGTGTGAAGTTAAACATTATGGTTGCCTTTATGGAGTTGGTCTTAAAAAACAATTATTTGAGTTTTGAAGGTGAAATTTTTCATCAGATTTCAGGGGTGGCGATGGGTGCCAAGTGTGCACCCATTTTTGCCAATTTGGTACTTCTCCATTGGGAGGAGACTTTTCCCTTCCAGTCACCCTTTTATGAACAGATTGTACTTTACAATCAGTTTTTGGATGACATACTAGTGTTATGGAGAGGGGGTGAAGATGAGGCAAGAAATTTTGTTGAATATCTCAACTCCACTACCTCATTTCTTTCCTTCACGTTCAAATGGAACAGTGAAACGATTGATTTTTTTGGACCTGAAACTCACCAAGACATTGGAATGGTTAGAAAGTAACATTTACAGGAAGGAAACCTACAGCAATTCCCTTTTGCATCGATTTGCCATCCCCCTTTTCCAACATAAAAGTGTAGTCAAGGGACAGATGGTCCGATTATCTAGTTTAATTAGTAATAACAATACCTATCACATTTGATAGAAATGTTCTGGGCCCAGGGATATCCCTTGAAACTTCTGATAGCAGTTAGAAATGAGGTGATGGGCAAATGGGATACATCATTCACACCCATTTTGAATGGGATGGGTGAAACTTTTGGTAAACGTATTGTGACCTCTGATTCTAGAGCATTTATCTTGAAATACAATCACCGGGCACCGCAGGTTATAGAGATCTTTAGGAGAGCATGGGACTTGTCCTTTGATACTGAAATAAAAAATGAGGTAGGTCAGATGCCACGTGTAACATTCTCTAGAGGGAGAAACATCAAAAATCTATTAGAAGAGCATAAGGCAGAACATACATGCTCCCGTATGTACAAATGCGGGGCATGCAGATTCTGCAAATTTATTAATGATGGACCCTATGTTACAGTTTGGGGGCACAATAGGTCAATCCCCTGCCCAGGTAGATGTTGTAAATCCAAAATAGTGGTCTATTTGGCAACATGTACAACATGCTCAGGTTTTTACGTAGGAAAAAACACTCGCAAGTTGAGAGAAAGGATTGCAGAACACCTAAGGGCCATCAAAAATAAATACACTCACAATGCCTTGTATGCACATTCTATCAAATGTATCAATTTCAAAAAATTCATCTTTTTTGTGATCGATCGGGTACTAGAGAGTGAAAGAGGGGGTGAGGACAATGTTAAAATTGACAAAAACGAAAGAACTTCCACAATGAATAAAACACAAAATTCGAAAGTTGATTCAATGTGACTGAAAAAAGTACGGAACACCAAAATTAACGCTTTTGTTCACTTTATTTAACGTGAACTTCCTCAGAAACATCTTACCCAATCATTACAACACTTTAAATAGTAAAATAACCATCACATGTTCTATGATGTAATTGACTAATTGAATAATTAATTAATCTCTTTAAAAATATATAAATTTTAAATATACATGTATATATATACACACACACTCTCACATCTCATTATAAACAATACATAAAAAGATTTTTTATATATATATATATATATATATATATATATATATATATATATATATATATATATATATATGTGATATATGATGACAATTTAACAATATAAATATAAATATAAAATGTTGTTAAAATTACTTTATCTGTAAGAAACGTTTTATATGTATTACCTCATTTAAACCTGGAGCCTGGTCCGCTCCTAGATAAACCTACCAAATAGATTCTCTACATTCTAACTCAAGTTTGTTATTACCACTAAATGCAGTATTGTCAATACTATCTAAAACTGAAAAAATAAACTTTTTAAAAATATTACATTTGATAGAATGCTTGCCTAGTGCATTTGTCATGTCCTTTTTCCTAATAGCTAAGATGTGTTCACTAATTCTTTTTTTAAAACATCTTGTAGTCATTCCTACATAATAGCTTGGACATGTCTGGCACTGTGCAACATAAATTACCATTTCACTATGGCAAGTGTAATATTTTTTGGACCAATGCGTGATGTTTAAATGAGAAAAATAAACAGAAGAAGAATTACTAATATATCTACACTGTTTGCAGTGAAAACACGCATAGGTGCCTCTAGTATTAATAGTGGATTTTTTTGTCATATCCAAGGTGTCTACTTTTTTCTCTCTCTACCAAACTTTTGAGATTCACAACTTTCTTAAAAGTAAAATTTGGTTTTACACCTATAATTTTAACTAAATCCTGATTTCCCAAGACTATCTTCCAATTGTCAACTATAATCTCTTTAATAAGCCACATTTCGTTAGAGATAGGCAAAACAAAAGCATTGATGAATTCTCTGTCCACAGTTAAAATGTTGTTGTTAATAGAAGCTGATGAACAAATAGTTAAAATGGGCCCAGCTTTACTGTTTCTTAACATCATTACTTCCCTTTCAATTGACTGTAACCAAGAGGCATGGTAACCTCTATCCAGAAAGAATTTCCTCAAAACTCCCATTTCGTTATGAAAAATGTTGTTTTGAGATGTCAATCTACTCAATCTAATATATTGTCCTTTGATGACACCTCTTTTCATATGCAATGGATGTATACTGTCTTTATGCAAATACTGATTCGCAAATGTTGATTTCCTATATATCTTGCTAAAAAATTGTTTAGCTGTAGAATCATAAGACAAATTTAAATCCAGAAAATTTAAAGTGGTCCCATAACCACCAACTGAAAATTTCAAAAAATCAGTAGTACTATTTAAATAACTGACAAAACCATTAAATTCATCTAGTGTACCATGCCAAAGAAAAAACAAATCATCTATATAGCGACAGTAAAAAATAATCTTTCCAGTGTAACTACTGTCATCAATAAAAATGTTCTCCCAATTGGCCATTGTCAGATTTGCATATGCTGGAGCCACCCTTGCACCCATTGCAACACCAGAAGTCTGCCTATAAAAGTTACCATTGAATGTAAAAAAATTATTATCCAATATAAGTTCCATTAAAGTACACACAGTGTTAACTTTCATATTGTTTAAATCAGTGTGTTTAGATAGATATTCCCTCAAATATTCTATACCTACCTCACGATCAATACTGGTATATAATGACTGAACATCTAATGATGCCATACAAAAATCTGTAACTGATGGTTTTAAATCTCTCAATAGTTCAAGTAAATGCCAAGAGTCTTTTAAATAGTGTCTTGAAGCCTGAACAATAGGATTTAAAATATAATCCAACCACATAGAAATAGTTTCAGTCTTAGATTTAGCAGCTGATATAATAGGCCTAAAGGGAGGATTTCTAGTATCTTTCTGTAATTTTGGAATACCAAATAATACTGCCATTTTCGGATGTTCAACATGTAAAAAACTATAACTCTGATAGTCTAACTCTCCTTGGCAGAACATGTCAAACAGACAAGTATCCAATCTTAGAAAACTATGCTGAATAGATGTATAATTTACTTTTTGATAAGTATTTCCATCCAATAATAAGTTTTCCATAGACTCTAGATACTGTCCGTTGTCCATAATAACTATCTTACCCCCTTTGTCTGCTTTCATCAGTCTTATTTGATTATTCTCCTTTATTTCCTTCAAAGCTCTAATTTCTGACTCATTCAAGTTATTTACATTTTTCACAGGATTAATATTTTGAATTTCAAATGCACTAGGCAAGCATTCTATCAAATGTAATAATTTTAAAAAGTTTATTTTTTCAGTTTTAGATAGTATTGACAATACTGCATTTAGTGGTAATAACAAACTTGAGTTAGAATGTAGAGAATCTATTTGGCAGGTTTATCTAGGAGCAGACCAGGCTCCAGGTTTAAATGAGGTAATAAATATAAAATGTTTCTTACAGATAAAGTAATTTTAATAACATGTTATATTTATATTGTTAAATTGTCATCATATATCACATATATATATATATATAAAAAATATTTTTATGTATTGTTTATAATGAGATGTGAGAGTGTGTGTGTATATATATATATATATATACATGTATATTTAAAATTTATATATTTTTAAAGAGATTAATTATTCAATTAGTCAATTACATCATAGAACATGTGATGGTTATTTTACTATTTAAAGTGTTGTAATGGTTGGGTAAGTTGTTTCTGAGGAAGTTCACATTAAATAAAGTGAATGAAAGCGCTAATTTTGGTGTTCCGTACTTTTTTCAGTCACATTGAATCAACTTTCGAATGTTAAAATTGAGTCCCTAGAATACAAATGGCAAGTTATTTTCAATGCTACATCTTTTCCGGGGCTCAACGACCACATCTCAATTATGCCATTGCTTAAACAGAGAGCTATGGCTATTCAAGGCTACTTAGCGTTTGAGTGTATTGTTTAAGGTATTATTCCAAAGACATGCATCTGGAGCATTTCTCCCCAGGCCTCCGCTGAAAACAGGCTCTGTGGAATCTAGTCGGACTTTCCCGGTCAACAAATGTTAAATAAATAAAATAAATAAATAAATATTTATTCTAAGCAATTATTGTAACGTATTTTGACAACATTATAGAAATAACATTTAATCAAAAGATGAATGTAATGGGTTGACCCTAGAATGTGTATTAATTCAGCTTGATTTATTTTATTCTATTTTATTTATATATTAGTTTTATGTAATATGTTTTTGTACAGATTATTTTTTGTACTTGGAATGTATTGGCTTATTAGCATATTTAATTAATTAAGGAGTGTGATAGGTGGATTTGAATGTGTAAAATATTCATAAGTGTTTGTGATGTAATGCTCCTTGTAGTCTGAAGAAGCCATTGATTTATATATGGTGAAAGCGCTTAGTATTTTGGAGCTTGTCGTGAGCTTTGTCAATAAACAGCAGTCGGTGCAGTTCATATTCCTTTTGCTTTTTACTAGTGTTTACCCTTTTGGGTTGTGTGTTTTATTCAAGTTGGGTTCACATTTGTCTGGTAGTTCCTACTGCTTTCTAATAAGTGGTCTCATAAGACTAATGCATATGTAGGGCTCAGAGGTTCATCCTATACAGTCATACACCAGACAGAGCAACAAGTCCACATAACACTCTGTTCCATTTCAAGTTTACTGTTTACTACATAAGCACTTTACAAAACCAGCACTCAAACAATGTTAATTGGTTGATAAATTCCAAAATACAACAGCAATATATGCAGTAAATTTGCCAGCTATAATACACTCCTGGCGGTTAAAAATTACAAAAGCAGTAATAGAAAACCATCCACAAATAAAGGATAAAAGAGTTAAAAATGAATACGGCCATGTCTGAAAGACTACACTTGGTCGTAAGTTAAAATAAATAAATAACCAAACTATGCTCAGATTAAATCTGCTAAATTAGATCGTCTTTTGCTTCTCTGTTTCATTACCAATCCAAATCAGCAGCGCAGCATTGTAGAGATAATGATGAAAATACACCAGTCTCATTAAATTATAGCATTTGCAATGTCCTTATCAAAACTGTCCCAAAAATATAAGCAAACCAAAAGTCACAGATATAACAGCATTCCCTTTTTATTGAAGACTGCTTAATTGCAAATTTTGCAGCAATACAGATGCTGCAACAATAGGCCGTGGTCTGAAAGTCACAAATTATCATCTCTGAGAAAAAGTAATAATTATCCTGCAATGTGGTTATCTGGGATTGCTCTGTTGATCTGAAGCTGGACGTAAAACCAATCAGCCTGCCAAGCATAAGCTAAGAATTGTTACAGGATGCGCTGAATGACATGATGATTAGAAGGAGGCTGGACATCCTCTATCTTCAGGAGACAAGATGAACGGACAGTGCAGCAAAGCCACTTGGTTTGGGATCCAAAGTCTAATACTCAGGAGGAAGGCGGACATGAAATGGTGTGAGAATTGTGGTGAGGGTAAAGCTTCAGAAGACAATAAGGGATGTCATCAGAATTAGTGACAGATCTATGACAATCAGACTCCACTGTAAGGGTAGGACACTATTTATAATCTGAGCATATGCCCCACAGCAGGCTTTCGATAATGAAGAAAAGAGGACATTCAGACAGCAGTTGCAGGACCTACTAGATAAATCAGGACAACATAAATTAGTGTTGATAATGACTGACCTGAATGCACATATCAGGACAGAACAAACAGGATATAAGAACTGCCTTGTTCCACATGGTGAGACAAAAGGAATAAAGAAGGACAGGCCATTCTAGACTTGTATCTGGCAAATGGTTTGGTGGTGGCCAACACATGGTTCAGCAAGAGACAAAGTCACAAGATCAAATACTAGAGTATTACTTCTTCCCAGTCTTAAGTTAGTC
>NC_056725.1:584729667-584754667 GCF_019279795.1 Protopterus annectens
TGACATCTGGGACAGTCACAGGGACAGAAAGAAAAGTAAGAAGATGGGGAAGGAGCTCTTACCCCTTTGCACAAGCTGAGCCAACATCAGTATCCACCTACTGCAGCAAGAAAATGTTTCTCCTCTATATCAACTGATCAGCTGAATGACATCTACTACCAGTGTATTACCACTAAGGCTAGATTCCCCAAACAGGACCATAACTGCTTGGGGGTACACACCAAAGGATGCCGGGTCATGTCATAGGTCATTTGGGTGGCAGCTATACATGCCAACAGAGGCATTATGGAATATAGCTTGTGTTAAGCAGGGCAGAACCACCTCTGCCAGGAGGCAAAGAAGCAAAGCATAGCATAATAATGTTAATGGTGATGATGATGATGATGATGATGAAGATGACAATAATAATAATAACATGAAAAAGTAGTGGAAGAAGCATATATTCCAGACATGTATAAGTGTCAGCCTGAAGAAAAGAAAAATGTTATTTTAGAATTATAGTTGCTCCAGTATCAATCGAGCATGCATAAACGATACATATCTCCAAGTAATAAAGTGTCAGAAGACAGTGTATATGTAGAAAGTATGAAACTTTGTTTTTCCGGAATGTAAAAAAAGAACTAAGATCATCAGCCAGAGCAATATCTTCTGGCTTTTACCAGTGTTTTTTGTTTTGGTCATCAGACCTCCCTCCTACTGATCCAATGACTCTACCTTATTGTTTGGAATTAGCACCCATATCACCTTGTGGAGATGTATCCCTTTTGATAGCCTCATCTTATGTTTAGGCCATAGAAAGAGTAACAGCCAAGTAGGCTGTCATTTGTGGCTGGCTGAAGTGTTTCATTTATGCTGCTAACTCCTTCCCTTTTTAGGTGGGAGGTTGAGTGCAATGTCCAATGCACCAAGTACAATGGAAGTGCAGGATTCGGCATACCACTACTGCTTGGCAACAGTCTCCAGCTCTCCATAGCTTGGCTTGCACTTGCAAGTCTTCATCTTTTGTCAAAGAGTGCACATCCAGAAGCTTCTCCAAAGATGCTGCCCTTGCAATAGAACATGTACCAAACCTTCTCCATAGGAGAAGCAAACCAGTGATGGCTACTTACTCTTATCTTTCCTCAGCCAGCTCCTCCAGTACTTTGGCCAGTAAAAAACCTGAATCATCATAAACATAGAATGATTTTATCCCCTTGTGTTGTAGAGATATGAACAGCAAAACAATTTGAATGCAGGCATACAAACGGAGATGAAGGTACAAAACAGTTTAATCTTATCCAGTTTCTTGTGAAAATTATCAGCATTAATGATACAATATGGAATAGGAAAAAAGAATATCCACAACCAAAACCAGCAAATGTTCAGGAATTATGGAATGAATAATGGGGTGTGACATTTGCAAAATCATACCAAAAATACAGCAAAAGTCAGATTGCCCAAATACAGACAGATGGCTACAAACCATATGGAGTTTAACTTTGAACATGCAGTCAAAGAAGACAAATGCCCAGTACAAAAGCAATAAAAGTACAAGAACTGCAACAATTCTCATACTGAGGGTAGCAGGCATAACCATGGTTAAATCCCTCGGAGGGGATTTTGCTTTTTTTTCCAAAACTTTTACAAAAAGTCTTCTGATGAGATTTATAAAGAAATGATAAAGCCCCAAAATCAAAACCATCAAAACAGAAGAAAAAAAATCATGTTCCACTGAGGACCATTTATTTTAATGAACAATATCCTGACATTTCTCTGGATTTTTAGCAAAGTAAGTGAAACGGAATGATTAACATTGAAAGATGTACATCAGTCTAATAGCATCAGCTGGAATTAAAACTTAAAAACATTTAAACAAAGAGATTCCTAAGGAGAGGCAGAGCTGAAGAGGTGAAACTGTAGTAGGTGTTGGTGAGTAATATGTGCATAATTTATTGCACAGTTGACAGGCAAGAATGGGTGGTTAAAATGAATAAAGAGGCAAGGTCCAATACAAATGCAACATTCTAGAACGCAGATGTGACTTGAGATGCATATAGGAGCTACATCTGTTGCACTGGCTAGCCTGGCCAGCATTAAACAAAATGTCTGCATCTTATCCCAAGAGGAAGTAGCTGGGTATATGACACAGACTAAGCAGGGGTATGTGGATAAGGTATGCAAGTGTACAACATATCAGCAAACAACAGTCTTAATGCCATATTTTAGGAAGAAGCTTTAAGTGCAAAGTGGATGACTAAAGGATTAAATTGAAACACTTTAGCAATAGCCAGAATGAAAGATTAGTAATGTTAGTACTTCATTCTTAAAGAAAACTATTATGGTCTATATAGAAAGTCTGCTAATCTAAAGAGTCATGAGCATCAATAGTTCACACGTCTGCCAGTCAAAAACACCATCAGGAAACTGTCCAAACCTTCTAACACTACAAACCTTGCTTTAAAGCCGGACGCCACAAGTCAAATGCAAAAGAGCACCAACATCTGTCTGAAATTCTATAAAAATCCATAACAGAATTGTGTGGACTAAGACACTAAAGCCTCACAGCAGAGGCATAGCTAGGTTGGGATGAAGGGAGAAGCTGCCCCTTCAAAAATGAATGCCAATGCTATGTTTGCATTGATGGCTGAAGTGCTGAAGCACTTCATGTGTAGGATTTAAACTGAAACAACAGTTTGCTACAATTTTTAGCAGAAGTGTTTTTACTGTTGTATTTTTCTCTCTTATTTATTTATTTATGTTTTGCTTCTCGAGTTAAAATTGAGGGGGGTGCAAGACACCAAGTCAGGGAACTGCACCTGATATCAGATAACGGCTCTGCCTCATAGTCGTGAGCTGGGATGGGGAGAAGAGCAGTATGACACACACACACACACACACACACACTCACTCACACACACACACACACACACACTCACTCACACACACACACACACACACACACACACACACACACACACACACACACACACACACACTCACACACACACACACACACTCACACACTCACACACACACACACACACACACACACACACACACACACACACACACTCACACACTCACACACTCACACACACACACACACACACACACACACACACACACACACACACAAGAACACGTGTATGCATGTATACTCAATAAGCAAGTGTCTGTGTGTGTGCATGTGTCTGTATGCTTGCCTGACCACTTGCACATGCATGTGCATGCATCTGACATCGTAATTGTCCATACCAACAAATATCAGTTTTGGGGGAGCAGAACACTGTAACAAAGGCAAGTGGACACTGCTGACATTCCTGATGATGACTACATAACAATGTTACTTGTTTACATATTTCTGCCCATTGCCAGTAAAAGTAGTCGTAATGCACACATTGCATTATGTATACATTTATAGATTATGTTTATGTTTATACATTATGTGTGCATTTATAACCTTTTGTGGCCTAAAGCTACTGCTATGCCATACCATGGTACATGACAGTATAAAAATGTTCCCCATCTGCTGCTTCTACAGAGACCAGGTCAGGTACAATTTATAAACATTTCGGCATTAGTCACCAGGCCTGCCAAGCAGTGTTATGTCATACTTGTACGCTAATGAAGTGGCCATGTGCTGGCTTCACTCCCGTTGGTGGGAGGTTGGTGTTGTCACTTTGCTAGGAGTGCGATGCAGAAATCTCAACTGTTTCTATTTTAGAGGAACATTCCTATTTTCAGGCCTGGTTTGCCTCTGCACAAGATGTCCCTACTTTTTGGTGGAATGTCCCAATTTTCTGTCTCAATTTAACCCTTTATACAAATTTCTCAATCCATATAATCACATGTTTCAGACCCAGAGACTCCCCAGACTCTGGAATAGACTGCCCATATATGTCAAGCAGAGTGCCTCTTTGGCCCTCTTCAAAAGGAACCTTGATGATTGGATGGGAGAAAGGAAATTCACCCCGGGGATCACGTCAGTTGCCCTGCTAGACAGGGATCCACGGAAGTAAATAGTGTGGGAAGAAATAGCCAGGGAATTGTTATGGCTAGGCTTGTAGAGACCCTAGGGCTGATAGCCTAGTACCAACCTATGAATCTATGTGATTTCTGAAGATGTCAAGTACACAGAAAACCACATGACATGAAAAAGGACACACATCTTACATCTCTCTTTTTCTAAAGCAAATATAAATGACCTTGCTGATATAATTTTGCAATACAGTTTGTCAGATTCTACATGCTTTCCACTGTCTACTTGATAACATGCTTATATTTTCAATTATTTTTGTCATTTTCTGTTTTTAAATTTGTTTCTGAGTACTATCCCACATTCCTACTGGAAAATGGAAGAGTTATGCACTATTTGATATTCAAATTTTATGCTAAACAGATGTCCATATTGTCTGTGTGTCACTACTTTTCAAGGACCCTTGTTCCAATTTTCAATGCAGACTGAGAGGTATGGTAGGATGATTTGTGATTGTGGCACTGTGCTTGTGTGTACCGTACGTAACTATGGGTTGCACTCTTGCATTCCTTTATTTAAATGCAATGCTTTATGTCATTTAGTTTCTTTCAAGGCTGATGTTGCTCAGTTATATTATGCTAAGCAGCACCTTTCTAAAGACATTGGGATCTTGACTATCACAGTAAGTGTAGTACAACCATAGCCTGTAGCTACATAAATGTTTGGTTCATGAATGCATTTTATGCCCTGATTCCCATGTTTTTGAATCATAGAAGATACTAGAGAATGCCACCTGCATACATTTATTTATTTATTTATTTATTTATTTAATTTAACATTTGTTGACCGGGAAAGTCCGACTAGGTTCCACAGATCCTGTTTTCAGCGGAGGCCCGGGGAGAAATGCTCCAGAAGCATGTCTTTAGAATGTGGGAGGAAACCGGAGTACCCGGAGGAAACCCACACGAATGCAGGGAGAATATGCAAACTCCACACAGAAGGCACCCCAGCCGAGAATTGAACCGGAGAACCTCTTGCTGTGAGGCGACAGCATTAACCACTGCACCACTGCGCCGCCCAAGTACTAAGGTACTGCTCATAAATATTGAATGTAACCGTGTTAGGAGTAAGGTAGTACCAAGTAAATCCTAGATAGCATGCTCAGTGCAATTCATAGAAGTGTCTCTCACTCTTCAGAGCACAGATATATTCTACCGTGTACCCTGATGATTCCATGTACACAGCAGGTATATAAACGGGTATCAAAACCTAGTGCCATTATTCATAAACATGTAAATCACAAAGAACATCTCAATAGCAATGCCAATGAATTATGTAGGTAGCACAGTGCACCTACATCAGTGGAAATAGTGACTGCAAATCCTGAAGTGGCAAGAAATATGATGTGCATCTCAGCTCAACATGGCTAAGCGGCAACATCATGCCTAACAATGCCAGGAAGCATAAAGGATAAAGCATATAGGCTATGCACCGTTTAAAGCCTGCTTCCTATAGCCCAGGGTTTAATTCTGTCAGTCTCCATTTGTCTACTGTATGTCACTGAGCAAATCACTTTACCAGACAGTGCTCCCAGGTTGTCTCTGAAAGGGGACACTTGTGTCCAGTGGGCTTACCTGCTTAACAATAATTCAAATAAAAATATTAATGAATGCACTGCCATATTCTACAATGGAGTATTATGAACACAGTTTCAACAGTACAGCTATCCAAGGTCCCCCAGACAGTAATGACAGCATCATTCTGCCAAACAAAAAATATAAGCAGCAGCAAAAGATCTTTTCATTAGGATGTTATGCTACAGACATCTACTCTGCATACATCAGCAAGAAGGCAAAAATGTTTGTGAACTGCCCTGCTCACATGCGCGATGAAGCTGGGCAAGCTACCGACTGTAAATGTCCACTGCTGTCACTTTGTGTTTAGTTTAATAATTTACATTACAGATCATGACTGTCATCATTCTTGTATTTTAAATAAGTATTATGAAAGATAACAGCTATTGCATTTAAGTAACTTCCTGTATTCAGTGAAGCACACTTGATGATAGCAGCTCAGGTTACTGTCTCCATTGCTAGGGACAAGTCCCGGACAATCCAGGAGATGGGCTGATTGTGGAACACAGCAGAACATAACCTCCCACTCACCACCAAACTACAGTAAGCAAGTGACAGCTAGACACATAGCCACAGAGTGTGAAACACTGTCTGATGTCAGTTCCTAGTGCAGCATTCAGCAGATATAGGGATTTGGTTCCATATGTGTCAGCATTTATCAGACACCTGCATTGTACATCAGCTTGGTAAGGTGAGCTGGTTATAGACCATGTGCATGAGTAGAATGCCATGTCTCCACCAGTATTGCAACAGTAAACCCAATAGCACAATAAGAAGGCACCAAGACATAATGTCTAGGAGATGCTTTGGTCTACTGCTGGTGCACTGCATGTGGAAGGATGCCACCTGTGGAAAGCAGCACATAGTGCATATGTACATAGTATACTTCTGGCATCACTGATAAAATGGAAACCAGTTACACCTTGTAGATACTTCTGTACAGTGCAAATGTGTGCATAATGAACACATATCCAAGATTCACAAAGCAGTCTCTTTGTAGGTCATTATGGCTCATGCTGCTGATATGGCCGTGTACAAAACATAGTGCACAAAACTACTGTATGTAAATGTCCACTTTGTTTTATGTGGTGGCTACTCTGTATCTAGGCTGTTCCAGGCATGCACTAGTATGTGCAGATAATCTAGAAAGTGTGGCCACCTTTGCTCCCTGGAAGCCTGCTTCATTTGTTACTATAGCACATTATTTTCTTTATTATTTTTTACTCTAAACAGTGATGTGAAGCTGTCTTACAGCTGATTCTGCATGTGTATGTGTGTGGTGTTTGTGATGTGAGTGAATTTCTGTGAGTTTAAGCGAATGTGTTGGGACTTGTTTGCAAAAGCTTAGATGTGTGCGCGTGTGTGTGTGTGTGTGTGTGTGTGTGTGTGTGTGTGTGTGTGTGTGTGTGTGTGTGTCAGGATACTGTGTATGCACATGGGTCTCTGAATGTGTGTATGTCTTTGTGTCTGTGTGTGTGTGTTTGGCTGCTTGCATATACAGGGCGACTGTGTTACTGAGACGTGAGGTGCAGAAGGATGAAACTACTGCTGCCCAGGTCTGACATCTCAGTGTTCCATTCAGAGACATGGTAATGAACCACTAATGAGGTGATTTTCTGTGTGGCTTTAACATATCTCTGAATCTGTCTGCCTGGGATGACATGATCGACAAGCCACAATGCTTTGCCAGAGATGGCCTGCACCTGTCGCCCCTGGGATTCCGGATACTGGCTAAGGCTCTAGCCACCCCTATAGTGCCTTTTTTAGGCAAGGTTCAAATGACAAATTCACCACCCTAACAGGTACAGGCAAGAAGAATCTGAGGGTATTCCTACTCAATGCTAGAAATCTAAACCTCAAAATGCACTCACTCGAGGCACTCCTTAAAATGGAGAACATCGACATCTGTGCAGTGACAGAGACCTGGTTCAAGGCTCCAGAGAGTACCCCTGCATTACCAGGCTATAATTCATACCACAACTTTTGGCCACCTAACCTGGACCGAAACACTAAAGGTGGAGGCGTGTCCATATTCATTAAGGATATCCACACCTCCAGGCTAGTTGCTCAGCATAATGCATCCGAGATTATCCAAGTGCAACTAACTCTGGGCAAGACCGCAATCCAAATTGTAGCTTGCTACAGATCCCTGACCATGCCCCAGGATTCCCACTCCTCATTTCTTAATACACTGGAAAATATTAGGGTACAACCTAACACCCTAATAATGGGCAATTTCAACTACCCTACCATTAACTTGGAAAACTACTCATGTACCAGCTCTTGTGCTCAACGTTTTCTGGAATTCATAAATTCCAATGCCATGGATCAACTTATCCACACCCCCACCAGGGGCAGCAATATCCTAGACCTGGTTATTACCAACATGGGCAACCGGTGCTCCACACCAGAGGTCAATTCCTCGTTGGTCAGATCCGACCATAAGCTAATCACCCTAGACATCCACATCCCTCCCCCACCCCCCATTAGGGAAACCACAGTAAAAAAATTTCTCCAAAGCCAACTTCACGCTTCTTAAGACAGAAGTGGCAAACTTCACGTCACCCATGCTGACGGACAATAGAGGTATGACTGCTGAATCCTACACAAATGCACTTTACAAGCACTTACATGAGTGCATGGATCGTGCAATCCCTAACAGAACCAAGATGTTATCCTCCAAAAAAGGAAGCCAATCTGGTGGTCCCCTACCATAAACAAACTCTACAACAGAAGAAAGAAACTGTTGCAAAAAAGAGTAAAATCCCATGATTGGAGAAACTCCCTGGTCAGCTTCAGTAAGAAGCTGAGATCCCTCATAAAATCCTCCAAAGCTAGTTATGAAAACAAAATCGCCACTGACTCTAAAGACAACCACAAAGCGTTCTATAGCTATGTCAAGAATCTCAATGGCAACACTCAGATCTGCTCTGAGTTACAGCACAATGGCACTAAATATACAGAATCAACGGATATTGCCAACATCCAGGCAGATAGGTTCAGTGCTAACTTTACCTCTCTGTCATCCCCTAAAGGGCCCATCTCTATACCAGAAGAATGCAGAGTTCCTGTAATCACGGCTGCACAGGTAAAAAACACACTATCCAAAGCCAAGAACACAGCATCCATGGGACCTGACAGCATCCCAGGCTGTGTTCTACATGAACTACAGAACGAACTCGCACCCCACCTAAGTACCATGTTCAATCATAGCCTCACCTCAGGCTATGTGCCCACTGAATGGCGCACAGCAACAGTTATCCCACTCCACAAAGGGGGAGCCACCACAGACCCCAGAAACTACTGCCCCATTAGCCTAACGAGCATGGTTTGCAAGGCTATGGAGCGTATCATCATGGAACTTATCTCCAAATCTCCAAACTCAAGACCCCACCCAGTTCGGGTTTGTAAAAGGCAGATCATGTCTCCTAAACCTGATAGACTTCTTTGAAGCAGTCACCAAAGCCATAGATGAGGGTAAGGTGGTTCACACAGCCTATCTAGATCTCGCCAAGGCTTTTGACACCATCCCCCACTCTGGAATTATAGATAAACTCACTAAACTACGTATAAATCCCTATGTCACAAGATGGGTTGCCAACTGGCTCACTGACAGAACCCACACTGTGAAAGTAGCAGACTCCAAATCCAGCTTCAGACCAGTGACAAGTGGAGTACCACAGGGTTCTCCTGTTTGGTATCTACTTCTCTGAAGTACAGGCCAACACAGAAGGTCTTTGGCTAACGAAGTTCGCAGATGACTGCAAACTAGGAGCCATAATCAAAACTCCAAAAGATGTGGACATCCTACAAAAGGGCCTTGCTGAGACAGATGCCTGGTGTTAAAGCCATGGCCTCAAGCTCAATGCCAAAAAGTGCATTGTCATTCCTTTTGGTAAAAACTCAGTACCCATGAGCTACCACATAGGTGGTAGTCTACTTAACACCGAAAGTGTGATAAGAGACCTTGGGACACAGGTGGACAGTAGTCTCTCCTTTGATAATCACATCACCACAGTAGTCAGGAAATCCTTCTATGTGGCACACCTCATCACAAAAAGGTTTCTCATCCAAGAAAAAAGAGGTCATTGTTCCCCTCTACTCGTCACTCATTAGACCCATTATAGAGTACAATGCCCCTTTTGGTATGTAAATGAAGCGAAATATTGAAACCCAAAACCAAAATTGATTCGCTCCAGAGAACCAGATAAGGGTACAGACCGACAACCAAGTACAAAAAATTCCAAGGCAGTTTATTAGTAAAATCCAAACGCTAATATACAAACATACGTTTTCGAAGATCTTTTTCAAGGCAAAAACAGCGTTCACAATTGGTTTTCACTTAAATACAAGTTTAAATATTAACTGAACCAATAGAATCATGAACCCAATTACCTCTTTAAATTAATGATTGAATTAAAAATACACAAATATAAAAAACATAAAAACGAATGATACAACAATGATCTTCCTCCCCATTTTGTACTTGGTTGTCGGTCTGTACCCTTATCTGGTTCTCTGGAGCGAATCAATTTTGGTTTTGGGTTCCTTTTGGTATGTACCTCACAAGACATCTACAACAACTGGAAAGGCCACAGAAATACCTCACAAAGAGGATTACCGGCCTCAAAGAGATGCCCTATGCAGACCGTCTCAAAAAACTGCAGCTTTACTCTGTTGCATATCGCCTACTCAGAGGCGATCTCTGCCTAACACACAAAGCTATGTCAAACCCAGAGCTTTTAGACATGCTCCACTTAAAGAAATCCCAATCCCTACGAGCTACATGCTCTAGGGACCTAAACCTCATCACCACAATAAACAGAACATGCTGGAGGGATAGATTCTTGTCCCAGAGACTTCCCATACTCTGGAACAAGCTACCTATCTATATCAAACAAAGCTCCTCATTAGCACTGTTCAAGAAAAATCTTGATGACTGGATGGGGGATAGGAAATTCACCCCGGGGATCACTTCTGTGGCTCTGCTCGACAGTGGCACAGGAAAATAATTTTCTTGGGTGGCGAAAGCCAGGGTACCTTTGGCTAGGCTTATAGCAAGGTCAATAGCCTAGTACCTACCTATGAACATATGAATTCAAGATTCTTTTCATCTCACTTACTGACCAATCTGCTTTGGCCACTAAACATGGGTGGAGGTAATTTTCGTGGATCCTAGGGAAAATGTGCTGGACAATTATTGATGTCATTTGTCACAGTAATACCACAGTAACCAAAGAGATGTTTTTTCTCAATCTACTTTAACACTGCTGATTTAGTATGAGTTGGAGACAGAGGTTTTAATGTTTAACTTAATGCACTTTCTAATCTGTTCCTCTCTATGAGCAAATTAGCTTATGTGTAGCACAATGGATGTATATATAATATTTTCACATGCAAAATTGTATGTATGCACATATATTTATTCATGTGCACCATTAGTTTATGGAGCTTGTCAATTAAATGTTTAGCTTTTAACAGACATTTTAAAGTACATGGAACTGTTAAGCGGGTTGATAATACATATTTAAACGAGCATTACTCTGTTGGAGTTTTAAGCAGTAAATGCCTGTACAGACAAAGACATGCGTGGTTAGCTGATACTGACTTGCCAAGTAAATGGTGCTGCATATATACAAGGCTGTTGTCCTTTGATTCCCTGCCCCGCCCCAGCATCGTCTGGCATGTACCTGCTCTATTCCCCACCCTTTCACTGTAATATTTTGGCACTGGTCTGGACTGGTTTACTGTTAAACAAAATGAATTAAATCAACACTTGCTTACAAATCAATTAAATCTGTGGTGCCATTTTAATCATGGCTATCAACAGAGGAATTAACATTATGTTGCTGAAATCCATATACATTAGTGAACTACAAGACAGACAGCAACAAATAATGCAGTATCCTTGCTTTATCTTTTTTCCCTAATAAGCAAGTCAGAAAATAGCCCGGAAGCCAAACTAATTTGAGCTGTCACTACAGTTTAAGGTTTAGGAAAATGATTTAAAAATTATTTTTTACATTTAGCACACAAGTCTAATAGCATGACCACCAACTGCTATCATGTAAACAAAGGCAGGAAAATTAATTCAGTATTTATAGACTGCCAGGCAAAGAAAATTATACGAAAGCCTGTCAATCGTTTTTTTTTTAATACACTACACTGTGGAAGTTAAGACAACATAAAATTAAACTGAAAAATGAAAGTTAAGCAAGTACTTTTTAGCCTGTCATGTTTAGAAAAATGTTCACTCATGTCTTGATTGGAAATTATCATTCCACTGTGTATATTTAAACTGAAAGGTCATAAGAAATGCCTGTAAATTAATACTTTGCCATGATTTATTATTCTCAGAACTTCACAGACTGATTTAGACAAATGTCTGTGTATTGTTCCCCTTATTAGAACATACTCATTATGCTTTCATATTGCATTCAAACTACTATCAACCTCTTCTCCGAAAAGTCTATCTCTTATGTCCTCATTTCTGTTGATGACCTTCTAGCAACAGACTTTGTGACCTTGACCAAAACATAGCTGCATCTCTTTAGTAACCATGTAGGCCTCTGACTCCATTGGCAATAGGTCAGTAACTACTGGATACCCATTGTATGGAAGATCAGCTGCATTCTCCTGCCATGTCAGAGCTGTTCATCACTCCAGTTCTTTAATTACAACAGACGACCAATAAACAATCAAGCATTACTGCCAATCTAGTGGACAGGTATGGGACCAGACGATGCACCATCTGATCAAGGTCCTTTAAGTAACTGAAACTGGGTACTAAACACTCTGGTTAATTAAATAGGATTGAAATGCCAGAGGCCACTGTCGCCTGGTGAGGAGGTGAGAGTAGGTTTGGGTTTCAATACTCAGGGATTGAACATGGCTGAAATAATATACAAAATGCATAAAACTGTTCAGGCAGGAAAATATCATGGCTAGTGACACATTGTCAACTGTATCCGTACTTTTCACAATGTCAGTGCAAGCCCTGCTATTAACGTATGCATACCTACTACTGTTAATAACCTCAGGTTCCACACCTCTCCCTTGTTCAAGGGAGTTCCTAGCTCATTGTAGTCAGGTAGTTACCAAGCACAAGTGAAGCTAGGTGGGGGAGCTAAAGGAGGCAGGTACAAGAGCTACCAGAGAACTGGAATGTTTGAAGCAAGTTAATTCTGATGAAATACATAATAAAGTTGTTAGACAAATAATAAAAAGAACACTTGGGTATGCTGCAAAAACAGATGTACAATCAGGGAACCAATATACATAACTTCAGTGGTAAATTTCTTTACTGCCACAAAATGCTAACTCCAGTGTTACTAAATGACCTTGACAGTGAGGGGTCTATATTATAACATTGAATTTTATAAAGTTTGAATGTTATAATATCGAACCAGTTTTGTCGAACGCTGAAAACAGCGAAGGTGCAGGACACAGAATTCTTTCCCAGGGAAATAATTCAGTGGGCCATTGCTGTGGCTTCGCTGTTTTCAGTGTTCGATATGTTGGAACGTTACGGGTCGGGTTCAGGTAAGTGTGCAATTGTGTGTAGGTTAGGGGGCGGGTTAGGTGAGTTAGGGTTAAGGAACGGGTCAGGTAAGTGCACGATTGTGTGGATGTTAGGGTTAGGGCACGGGTCAGGTAAGTGTGCGATTGTGTGTAGGTTAGGGGACAGGTTAGGTGAGTTAGGGTAGGGGCACATGTCAGGTAAGTGTGCGGTTGTGTGTAGGTTAGGGTTGGGGGTGGGTTAGGGTTAGGGCGCGGGTGAGTGTGCGATAGTGACGGACCTTAGGGTTAGGGTTGGGTTAAGGTAAGTGGATAGCTAGTAGTGTATGTAAAGTTTAGTTTAGGTTTAGGTGTAGAATTTTAAGTGCATGTGTGTGGATTGCTGTTTTTTTGTGTGTGTTTGTGTTGTGTGTATGTTTCTCGAAATAGCAATTTTTTTCCCTGGGGAAAAAAAATCGCTATTCTGACTGTTCGATGTTTGTGGATTTCGGTGTTTAGGGTTTGATATTATAACATTCGATGTTTAGGAACTTTGATGTTATAATATAGACCCGACAGTGAGCTCCAACAAGGGACAGAAATGCAGGTTACTGGTGCTGTCAAACAAGTACATTTACACTAATGAGAGCAATAATAGATAGGCTCATAGGTAGGTACTGGGCTATCTGCCTGAGGACATTTATAGGCCTAGCCAGAGTGTGTCAGCTTTCGTCACCCCATTGATTAATTAACTAAGCCTCTGTCAAGAACAGCCAATGAAATGATCCCAGGGGTGTATTTTCTGTTACCCATCCACTCGTCAAGGTTTCTCTTGAAGATTGTTAGTGAGGGGCTCTGCCTAATGTAGTTAGAAATTTTGTTCCAAAGCATGGGGAGTCTCTGTGACAGGAATCTATCCCTCCAGCATGTTCTATTTATTATTGTGGCGACGTTGAGCTCACTAGAACGAGTGGCTCACAGTGACTTGGATTTCTTTAGGTGGAGCATGTCCATCAATTCTGAGTTGGACATGGCTTTGTAAGTCAGGCAGAGATCACCTCTGAGTAAGCGATATGCCACTGAGTACAGCTGGAGTTTTTCCAGTTGGACTGCATAGGACTTATGTTTGAGACCAGTAATCCTCTTGGAGAGGTACTTTTGTGGTCTTTCCAGCTGTTGTAAATGTCTTGTGAGGTACATCCTAAATGGGGCATTGTACTCTATGATGAGTAATGAGTAGAGGGGCACTATAACCTCTATTTCTAGATGCTAACCCTTTAGTAATTAGATAGGCTACATAGAAGGATTTCCTAACTACTTTGGCAATATGATTGTCAAAGGAGAGATTACTATCTACCTGGGTCCCCAGATCTCTTATTACCTCTTCTGTATTAAGGGGGCTGCCACCTATGTGGTAATTCATGGGTGTTTTGTGTTTCCCAAACGGGATGACTATGCATTGTTTGGCATTTAGCTTGAGACCATGACTTTGACACCAGGTGTCCGTCTCAGTAAGGCCCTTTTGGAGAATGTCCATGTCAGCCAGAGAATCAATTATGGCTCCCAGTTTGCAGTTGTCGGCGAACCTGGTTAGCCATAGTCCTCCTGTGTTTGCCTGTACTTCTGAGAAGTATATGCTGGACAGTAGGGGTCCCAGGATCGAGCCTTGTGGGACACCACTTGTGACTGGTTTAGAGTTGGACCTGCAGCCTGCTATTCTTACCATGTGAGTTCTGTCTGTGAGCCAGTTGGCAACCCATCTCGTGACGTAGGGGTTTATGTTCAGTCTGGTGAGTTTTTCTATAATTTCTGAGTAGGGAATGCTGTCAAAAGCCTTGGCGAGGTCAAGGTAGGCTGTGTGAACTACCTTCCCCTCATCTATGACCTTGGTGACCATCTCGAAGAAGTCAACCAGGTTTAGTAGGCATGCTCTGCCCTTAACAAAGCTGAACTGAGTCGGGTCAAGTATTTGGAGGTTCACAATGTCTTTGTTAATGAGTTTCATGATGATGCGCTCCACAGCCTTGCAGACCAGGCTAGTCAGGCTTATGGGGCGATAGTTACCAGGGTCAGTTGTGGCCCCTCCTTTGTGGAGCGGAATAACCATTGCTGTGCACCATTCTATGGGCATGTAGCCTGTGGAGAGGCTGAGGTTAAACAGTGTGTTTAGGTGGGGGGTTAGTTCGTTCTGTAGTTCGTGCAAGACGCAGCCTGGGACACCATCTGGCCCCATTGACACTGTACTTTTGGCTTTTGAAAGGGCTGTTTTCACATGTGCATCTGTGATTTCCAGGACACTACATTTTTACGGTATTGTTGTGGGCCCTTTTGGGGGTGAGAGAGGGGTGAGGTTTGCACTGAATCTATCTGCCAGGATGTTGGCAACATCAGTGGTTTCAGTATATTTTGCACTAGCTCAGAACATATCTGCGAGTTGCCACTTAGATTCTTGACATAGCTAAAGAAGGCTTTGTGGTTATCTTTCGAATCTTTGGCTATTTTTCTTTCGAAGTTAGCCTTGGAGGATTTTATGAGGGACCTTAGTTTCTTACTGATACTGATCAGGGATGTCTTTCCTTCTTGGGATTTGCTTTTTTTCTGAACTACTTTCCTCCTTCTATTGTATAGCCTGTTTATGGCAGGGGTCCACCAGACTGGTTTCCTTCTCTTAGAGGAGTGCGTCTTGGTTTTGCTAGGGATGGCACGATCCATGCATCCTTGTAGGTGCTCACAGAGTGCATTTGTAAAGGTTCCTGCATCTTGGACACTGTTATCCTTTAGCGTGGGGGCTGTGAAACTTACCACCTCTGTCTTAAGTAAGGTGAAGTTTGCTATAGAAAAGCTTTTCACTGTGGTTTCCTTGGTTGGAGGTGGTGGTGTGGTGTGGACATCCAGAGTGATTAGTTTATGGTCTGATCTAACCAGTGATGGGTTGACCTCTGGTGTGGAACACCTGTCGCCCATGTTGGTGATGACCAGGTCCAATATGTTTTCACCTCTGGTAGGGGAGTTTACTAGCTGATCCAGGGCATTTGAGATGATAAATTCCAGGAAGCGCTGGACCTGGGAGTTGCTTCATAGGTTCATAGGTTGGTACTAGGCTATCAGCCCTAGGGCCTATACAAGCCTAGCCATAACAATTCCCTGGCTATTTCTTCCCACACTATTTACTTACTTAAGTAGTTTTCCCAGTTAATGGTAGGGAAATTGAAATCGCCCAATATCAGGGTGTTCGGTAGAACCTTCATGTTTTCCAGTGTCTCCAGAAGGGTGGAGTGGTGATCCTGGGTCATGGAGGGTGATCTGTAGCAGGCCACAATTTGCATTGCAGATCTGCCTGATGTTAGTTGCACATGGATGATCTCGGAGGTATCATGCTGTGCCACTCACCTGGAGGTGTAGGTATCCTTGATGAATATGGATACACCCCCTCCTTTTGTGTTTCGGTCCATGTTCTGTGGCCGAAATGTGTGGTATGAGTTGTAGCCCGGTAGTGCTGGGGTGGTCTGTGGAGCCTTGAACCAGGTTTCAGTTACTGCACAGATGTCGACGTTCTCCATACTGTGGAGTGCTTCGAGCGCATGCATTTTAAGATTTAAACTCCTGGCGTTGAGTAGCATAACCCTCATTTTTTTATTTGTGCTGTTTACGGAGGTGGGTTTTACTTTTGGGCCTTGCCTAAAAAAAGGCACTATGGGCGCAGCAAGAGCCTTGACCAGTATTCAAAAGCCTAGGGGTGACAGGTGCAAGCCATCTCTTGCGCAGCAACAAGGCCTGTCGAGCATGTCGTCCCAGGCTGACAGACACTGGATCCCCTTTGAATGACACCAGAAGCTTAGCCAATTGTTGAAATTGATAATTTTTTTCTTTATACTGCGGTATCATTCTTGGTGAGAGCAGAATGCTACTCAGGGTCATACCCGCCTGGGCTACATGATCAGAGAGTTCTTCCATGTCTCTTTTTATGTAGTCCAGGGAGGTACATCTCAGGTCATTCACACCAACATGAACAATGACAGAGTCATATTTGTACTTGTTCTGGAGTGACCTGAGTGCTTGTGTTATGTGGCAGATTCTGGCTCCCAACAGGCAGCTAACAGCAACCTTCTCCTTGTCCAGCCTAGTGAGTGGGACGTCAGTGTGCCTGACTATAGAGTCACGTATTACTAGTGTGTTAGGTATGTTATTTTGCCTTAAGGGCTGTGATTGTGCGGCACACTGATTTTGTGTTTTATGTGTTGTCTGGTTTGTGACAGGAGGTGCAGGTTTTTTGGGTGTCTGCTTTGGAGGTCTGTGATGCTTTTGCAGGTTTTTATTTAGAGCCTCTGAGTATGATTTTGTGTATTTATGTGTATTTTTTGTCAGTGCTGGTTTAGTATGTCTATGTGAGACTGGAGATGTGGTGCAAGTGTTAACCTTCTCCTCATGACTGCCTGTTCCAGTCTTGGGTGGAGAGAGCTTAGCCTCCAATTTAGATCATGGCAGATTACAGATTAGTACTGATTTTATTTGGATATTTTGATAATTTTACAAACAGAATAGACATATCACGGAAAATATACATTCAGGAGAAATAACTATTACTACAAATACAATCTGAGAAATGTGTGTCTCACTTTAATGGTGACTTATACAGCATGTGTTTCAATCTGAGGTGAGAGATCGAGTAATATATATGTATATACTCCAATGAGAAAGTTACCATTCTAGTGGTAATAATGTTACTGCAACCATAGTAAGGCTTGCTCCAGGCAGACCATTGTTTACAAACATAGCTTGCATGTTGATGTGAAACGAGATAGGTTAACATTCCTACTTTTGAAACTTTGCAAAGGCTGAGGTCTGTCCTCTAAGCTTAGAAATGAAACACCTAAATCTGCCTTCCAGCATCCATTATGGGGCATACATGTTCAGAAAAAGCTTTTGAAAATTATCATATTTCAGTAATGAAAAGCCACAGCTAATTTAAGGTGTAGCCACAAATCAGGAACTGCATTTAAAAATAATTTTTTTGCACGTCAGATTTTGAAGAAAATACAGGATAGATGCCTTGGGAAAATGATCTGCTAGCATGAACATTTCATAGCTGCAGGACCCCCCTTAAAGTAAGTGAGTATCATGAAAAAGGAGTATATTTGACAGAAATGAAAGTACATTGGTGTAACAGTGTAGGAAGATGAATGACACTGCAGAAGATAAGCAAGACCGGAAGAGCAGAAAAAAAGTAATTTGAAAAACCCTCAGCAAAGAACAGGCTGAAATAACAAAATGATACAATTATCTTAGTATTTGCTACATTCAAGAAAACTCGGTTATGTGAATTAACTTGCTGAAAGAACATACTTGCCAGCAGCAATCCGGTATCATAACAAGCTATGACAACAGAGAAGCTATTGTTTTCCACAGACACCCCAAGCTCCTTCTGATTTTCTGCACTACCACAGCAGTCTCTAAGGGCTTACCTACTTTTCAGAGCATTTAATCAAGATGAGTGAGAGGTATTTAGGAAACAAATGCATACAAAGTATAATTTAGTTGAAAGAAACCAGTGACTGAAGATGAGTTACATAAATAAGCGTTATAAGCAAAGGCAAATGAGGGCCTAAACAAGCAGTAAAGCAATACAAACAGTAAGGACTAAATGCAGCAGAAGAAATCCTTCAAATATATAGGCAGTGAAGCTATACACACACACACACACACACACACACACACACACACTGAAACACACATGCAAATGCACACACACACACACACACACACACACAAACACATGCACAGGCAGACACACACACACACACACAAACACATGCACAGGCAGACACACACATGCACACACAAACACACATGCACAGTCAGACACACACACACACACACACACACACACACAGGCACACACACACACACACTGAAACACACATGTACAGGCAGACCCACACAAACACACACACAGACACACATACACAGACACACACACACTGAAACACACATGCACAGGCAGACACACATACATGCACACAAACACACACACACACATACACAGACGCACACACACAATGAAACACACATGCACAGGCAGACACACACACACATTTTCTGAGAAAGTCAAACAACAGATGGTTTCATAATGGTGAAATGCTACTCAGATACTCGGACATGCATCTTGGTTTGGAAGAACGCATAGCACCTTTTGGGTTTCTGTTGCTGTCATACATTAGTATCCTTAAAATCTATGAAAAAAAATCTTAGAAGCAACATGTTACAAGACAGTGCATTTCAAACACTGCTAATAACATTCCTTTTCTCCATAAAAGTTTAACTTGACAAATGCATGCATCATTTGATAAAGCATTGATCATATTTTTTGTAAATAACTAATTTTTTTGTAAATAACTATACTCCATAAAGATACATTATTATAAATGCTGGCTTTATTTTTCAGTATCTAGTGACAAAGATAATGTAAGCTATGAAATGTTTTGTCAGACTCAGAAGTAAAATATTACGTAGGTATGATTTAGTCACAAAACACAACATTTTAATGTTAAAAAAATGACATTGCTCAGAATTTTAGAGTCTGTACTTTACATAACTTCTTTCGGCTTTTTCCCGGTTAGGGGTCGCCATAGCGGATCACCTGTCCGCTCATGATTGGTGGTGGAGTTTTACAGTGTCGAGTTGCCAGCCTGGCGCCCAACCTTCCATAGAAGGCACACGCACACACTCACACCGAGGACCAATTTAGAGTGTCCAATCCACCTACAGCATGTCTTTGGGATGTGGGAGGAAACCGGAGCACACGGAGGAAACCCACGCGGACACAGAGAGGACATGCAGACTCCACACAGAAGGTACCCCAGCCGAGGATCGAACCGGAGAACCACTTGCTGTGAGGCGACAATGCTAACCACTCCACCAAAGCGGCCACCCCCTGTACTTTACATAACTAAAAAGGCAAATTAGTGTGGCATGCTAGGAAAGCCATGAAATAAACAGTAATGAAATAAAAATAGTACAAATGGTATTCCCTGGATGTTAGGTCTAGGATTCATAGGGGTGGACAGTGTGCCTGCTCTCAGCACTAAAAGGAATGAAGTGCATGAAGAGGCTGAAACTAATTAAAGTTGTAAGCCTGCAACAGGGAAGTGATAGCACCATTGTACTAAGCATTAACAGACAGTGCAGTGCTATAGCATGATACTATACCAAGCAATAGCCAACAGTGCAGTGCTTGGTATAGTATAGTATGCTCGTATAACACCCCACTGTCTATTAATGCTTGGTATGGTATACTGCAGTAGTACTGCAGGATACTATACCAAGCATTAACCGACATTACAGTGCTATATCAGGATATTATACCAAGCATTAACCGACAGTGCAGTGCTATAGCAGGATACTATACCAAGCATTAACCGACAGGGTTGTGCTATAGCAAGATACTATACTAAGCATTAACAGACAGTGCAGTGCAGTGCTATAGCAGGATACTATACCAAGCATTAACAGACAGTGCAGTGCTATAGCAGGATACTATATCCAGCATTAACCAATATTACAGTGCTATAGCAGCATACTGTACCAAGCATTAACAGACAGTGGGATGCTATATCAGGATACTATACCAAGCATTAACAGACAGTGCAGTGCTATAGCAGGATACTATACCAAGCATTAACAGAGAGTGCAATGTTACAGCAGAATACTATACCAAGCATTAATAGACAGTGCAATGCTATAGCAGGATACTATACCAAGCATTAACCGACAGTGCAAAGCTATAGCAGGACACTATACCAAGCATTAACAGAGAGTGCAATGCTACAGCAGAATACTATACCAAGCATTAATAGACAGTGCAGTGCTATAGCAGGATACTATACCAAGCATTAACAGACAGTACAGTGCTATAGCCGAATACTATATCAACCATTAACAGACAGTGCAGAGCTATAGCAGAACACTATACCAAGCATTAACAGACACTGCAATGCTATAGCAGAATACTATACCAAGCATTATCCGACAGTACAGTGCTACAGCAGGATACTATACCAAGCATTAACAGACAGTGGGATGCCAAAGCAGCATACTATACCAAGCATTAACAGACAGTGCAGTGCTACAGCAGAATACTATACCAAGCATTAACCAACAGTGCAGTGCTATAGCAGGATACTATACCAACTATTAACAGACAGTGCAGTGCTATAGCAGCATACTGTGCCAAGCATTAACAGACAGTGGGATGCTATATCAGGATACTATACCAAGCATTAACAGACCGTGCAGTGCTATAGCAGGATACTATACCCAGAATTAACAGACACTGCAATGCTATAGCAAAATACTATACAAAGAATTAACAGACAGTGCAGTGCAGTACTGCAGTATACCATACCAAGCATTAATAGACAGTGGGGTGTTATAGCAGCATACTATACTATACCAAGCATTAACAGACAGTGCAGTGCTATAGCAGCATACTGTGCCAAGCATTAACTGACAGTGAAATGTTATAGCAGGATACTATACCAAGCATTAACAGAGAGTGCAATGCTATAGCAGGATACTATACCAAGTATTAACAGAGAGTGCAATGCTATAGCAGGATACTATACCAAGCATTAAGTGCAATGGTATAGCAGGATACTATACCAAGTATTAACAGAGAGTGCAATGCTATAGCAGGATACTATACCAAGCATTAACCGACAGTGAAATGTTATAGCAGGATACTATACCAAGCATTAACAGAGAGTGCAATGCTATAGCAGGATACTATACCAAGTATTAACAGAGAGTGCAATGCTATAGCAGGATACTATACCAAGCATTAACAGACAGTGAAATGTTATAGCAGGATACTATACCAAGCATTAAGAGAGTGCAATGCTATAGCAGGATACTATTGCAATGCTATAGCAGGATACTATACCAAGCATTAACAGAGAGTGCAATGCTATAGCAGGATACTATACCAAGCATTAACCGGCAGTGCAATGTTATAGCAGGATACTATACCAAGCATTAACAGACAGTACAGTGCTATAGCCGAATACTATATCAACCATTAACAGACAGTGCAGAGCTATAGCAGAACACTATACCAAGCATTAACAGACACTGCAATGCTATAGCAGAATACTATACCAAGCATTATCCGACAGTACAGTGCTACAGCAGGATACTATACCAAGCATTAACAGACAGTGGGATGCCAAAGCAGCATACTATACCAAGCATTAACAGACAGTGCAGTGCTACAGCAGAATACTATACCAAGCATTAACCAACAGTGCAGTGCTATAGCAGGATACTATACCAACTATTAACAGACAGTGCAGTGCTATAGCAGCATACTGTGCCAAGCATTAACAGACAGTGGGATGCTATATCAGGATACTATACCAAGCATTAACAGACCGTGCAGTGCTATAGCAGGATACTATACCCAGAATTAACAGACACTGCAATGCTATAGCAAAATACTATACAAAGAATTAACAGACAGTGCAGTGCAGTACTACTGCAGTATACCATACCAAGCATTAATAGACAGTGGGGTGTTATAGCAGCATACTATACTATACCAAGCATTAACAGACAGTGCAGTGCTATAGCAGCATACTGTGCCAAGCATTAACTGACAGTGAAATGTTATAGCAGGATACTATACCAAGCATTAAGAGAGAGTGCAATGCTATAGCAGGATACTATACCAAGTATTAACAGAGAGTGCAATGCTATAGCAGGATACTATACCAAGCATTAACAGAGAGTGCAATGCTATAGCAGGATACTATACCAAATATTAACAAAGAGTGCAATGCTATAGCAGGATACTATACCAAGCATTAACCGGCAGTGCAATGTTATAGCAGGATACTATACCAAGCATTAACAGAGAGTGCAATGCTATAGCAGGATACTATACCAAGTATTAACAGAGAGTGCAATGCTATAGCAGGATACTATACCAAGCATTAACCGACAGTGAAATGTTATAGCAGGATACTATACCAAGCATTAACAGAGAGTGCAATGCTATAGCAGGATACTATACCAAGTATTAACAGAGAGTGCAATGCTATAGCAGGATACTATACCAAGCATTAACAGACAGTGAAATGTTATAGCAGGATACTATACCAAGCATTAAGAGAGAGTGCAATGCTATAGCAGGATACTATACCAAGTATTAACAGAGAGTGCAATGCTATAGCAGGATACTATACCAAGCATTAACAGAGAGTGCAATGCTATAGCAGGATACTATACCAAGCATTAACCGGCAGTGCAATGTTATAGCAGGATACTATACCAAGCATTAACAGAGAGTGCAATGCTATAGCAGGATACTATACCAAGTATTAACAGAGAGTGCAATGCTATAGCAGGATACTATACCAAGCATTAACAGACGGTGCAACTATAGCAGGATACTATACCAAGCATTAACTGACAGTGCAATGCTATAGCAGGATACTATACCAAGCATTAACTGACAGTGCAATGCTATAGCAGGATACTATACCAAGCATTAACAGAGAGTGCAATGCTATAGCAGGATACTATACCAAGTATTAACAGAGAGTGCAATGCTATAGCAGGATACTATACCAAGCATTAACTGACAGTGCAATGCTATAGCAGGATACTATACCAAGCATTAACTGACAGTGCAATGCTATAGCAGGATACTATACCAAGCATTAACAGAGAGTGCAATGCTATAGCAGGATACTATACCAAGTATTAACAGAGAGTGCAATGCTATAGCAGGATACTATACCAAGCATTAACTGACAGTGCAATGCTATAGCAGGATACTATACCAAGCATTAACTGACAGTGCAATGCTATAGCAGGATACTATGCCAAGCATTAACAGACAGCACAATGCTTTAGCAAGATACTATTCCAAGCATTAACAGACAGTGCAGTGCTATAGCAGAATACTATACCCAGCATAAACAACAGGATATCAGAGGATCAGTGCTACTGTAGTGCAGAGGCATAATGTGTGTGTGTGATGTTAACAGACAACAGGCATTCTGTACCAAGGCAGTACATGTCAGCACACAATTCCAAAGCCACCAAAACCAGACCACAGCAAACAGAAGCAGGTGGCAGCACATAGCAAAAGGTGGTGCAGCAGAGACGAGCGCAGTTCACTAGAGGAGCAGCAGAGTAGATATGCTCATAAACGTCCACAACCTGGTCATTATATAAATAGGGAAGGAAAAGGGGTAGGCAGGAAACCAATAAAGGGAATATAGCAAGCAGAGGGAAAACACAAGGTTAAGCAATAAGAAACTGATGGTGGAAGGAAAGTGTTTTTGGGAGGTATATCCCATTTTTGTTATTAAAAGAAAAAGGTAGATGGAAAACAGGTGAAGCATGCATAGAGAAGCAGAGGTAGTCAGCTCAGGGACACAAACAGGGAAATGATAGGCAGGCAAAAACAGGGAGGATTGGGCTATAAATAAGGTGCAGGCAATCATCCAGAGGGGAAGGATAACACCAGGATGGAGAGAAGGTGGGCATGGCTTGTTGGTGGGCTGGCCCAGATGGCAACAGTCCCAAGCAGCACACACCTGGGTGACTGCTGTCATGGGATGGACATTTCTTTTATGGATGGATGGCCAGGGCTCACCTGTCAAGTGACTCATCCCAGAATGTGCTCCATATTTTCAATGGAGGGGTCCAGAAACGAGTCTATATTATAAAACTGAATTTCTCTAACATCGAATGTTATAATATCGAACCCGTAATGTCGAATGCTGAAAACAGCGAAGGTGCAGGACATCAAATTTTTTCCCAAGGAAAGAATTTGGTGGGCCGTTGCTGTGGCTTTGCTGTTTTCAGCGTTCGATATGTTGCAGCGTTACTGGTCGGGTTCAGGTAAGTG